>NW_028301554.1:880000-955000 GCF_042242905.1 Orbicella faveolata
ACACCGTTTGGACAAATGAGGGCAAAATCAGCTGAAAACAAAGAAAGTTATGAAAAATTAGCGTTTACATATACATGTTGTACTTTCTACACGTTACCAGTGCAAGTTTACTCTTTGTAATGTACACTCATTGTATGCATGTTCATCTGTTTGAGCTTTTACTACATCTAACTGATCCTCTTAATTTACTTCAAAGTTAGTTCAGAGAATATGTGACTAGATTATGAAGTAGCGATCCTGTGGATGAAAAAATGACTTAAGGGTGACCATTAAATAACAGCTTTTGATCGTTATTTTTTCGACTAGTCTACAATGTTCTTGAAATTGGCGCATATATCAACTAAGGGACTACATTCCATTGAGCTGTTTTAACTGAGGGCTCCGAATAGATAAAGAAGCCCCCACTAATCTCCCGTTTTTGCTCTGCCAAAATGGCGGACAATTTGAATCTGAATTTGACCGCAAAACTGAAAGACTTTTTTTTCTTTTTTTCCGACCTTATTGACATAGCAATCTACTTACACGTGTTTTTCCGCGGGCACAGTTCACAAGGATCACCCCAGCCAGCCCCCATGGTACAACAGCACACGGACTTCCTCATCTCGCGTCCTTTGGGATTGGTGCAACCGTCCTCGTCAAACTTGTCAAAACAGAAGCCCACTCGTACATCTGTTGTGTGAAAATTAACATAGGACACTGACATGGGAGAAACAACCAAACGAACGAGGCAACAAGTACCCAAAGAATGCATGAATGAATGAAACAATGGATGAACGAACGTACGAATGAACGAGCGAGCGAAGAAACGAAGAAACGAACGAATGAACGAACGAGCGAGCGAACGAACAATCAAGCGAACGAGCGAACGCCCCTGGAGCGAACGAACGAACGAACGAGCAAGCGGGCATCGAGCAAACGAACGAACGAACGAGCGAACGAGCAAACGAGTGAACGAGCGAACAAATCGAGGGCCGATTTAAGCTCTTTTAACTTCCTCGCCCTTAGCAATTCCTAATGAATGTAGTTTTGTTTTGACCTCACGTTTTCGCATTGTCAAGCAGTAAAATTCGGCGTTAAGATGTAAAATTAGCCGTATATATAAGTCTTGTCCCCGACTTCCTGTTCTTTTTCAAAAATTAGAAATCGTGAAGGAACTTTGTAGTCACTACGAAGAAAAAAACGAAAAAGAAAACAATCTTTACTTGCGTGATACGACTCTCTTCTTCACTCTTTCCGCTTTAATTCTGATTTTGCTTGTTATGTATACGAAACTGTTAATGAAATACAAAGCACCTTACCAATACAGTGGCTTCCTCCATTACCGACTTCGTAACCTTCTTTACAGAGACAGCGGTAACTTCCAGGAGTATTCACACACTGACCTCCAACTTGACAATAGTTCGGATTAGCATCACATTCGTTCACGTCTGAAAAATTAAATGAAAAGAAAACGGCGATAGTACTACAGGACGTACAGCGACTTAAATAGGCCATTTCCGAGTAACCTTGTGCCTCTGTTTCAAAACGAGTCTTTGCGCAAAACTTTTCATATGTTTTGATTTGCATCAAACTGAATCCAGGCGGAACACATTTCCATATGAACTATTTCGCATGACGACTAGTTTTGAAAAAAAGGTAACATGGAACTCGCCAATGGCCTTTAAACTGGTAAAGCAAGAAACAGATACAGCAATGAGGATTGGGCAACATGTCGAACACAGGAAACTGAGAAAACAAACAAATCTAAATTGGAAGTTGATAATAACATACATTCGCAAAAAATAAGTTAATACGCAGAAGGCGCACTTTAAATTCCCCACCCCCCGCCGTTCCAACCCCACCCCCTAAAAAAAAAAAGAAAACATACTGAAAGTGAATTTAACAAATTGACGTCAGTTTTTCATGCGTCTGTCCTGTCACTGATTATGAATTTCGTCATAACATTGTCAGAGTAGCTATGGATCCACGAGGCGATAGCTGAGTGGATCCGCAGACTACTTTGACAATGTTATGACGAAATTCATTGTCAATAACAGGATAGACGCATGAAATACTGACGTCAATTTGTTTTTCACGATAACAAATAGTCAAATTGTCCGCTCTCGCTCGTCGACGCTTCGCATAAACTATAAATTCATGTGTCTGTCCGCTTATTGACAATGAAAATAAGCCAATGAGCGCGTGAGAATTTGTGCAGTTATTGTTGAAAACAAGTTAGCTAGCAATGTTAGAAATATTTGAAAAGTAAGTCAAACCAATGAGAGTTAGCTTGAGATTTACACGCGCAAACGTGAACTTTATCTGATCCAACTTCATCCAGTTCAGTTTCAAATCAGTAACAGTCCAAGTGTATAAAAGCTTCTCATTTCTAGTGTCCAGTTCCTCACCTACACAAGCATTCCCCGCCACGTTGAGTTTGTATCCCGTGGTGCACTCGCACCGTGAGCCGCCAATAGTGTTTGTACAGATACCATTCTCGCAAAATCCAGGTACTTCTGTGCATTCGTTGATATCTACGGAGAAAACATATTGCTTGTCATGTTTTGACTGCTAACAAAATGATAGAAAAATAACAATAATACAAAAAACAATTTAACTATTACACTACTACACCAAGAAATCATAACCCAAGAGAGCCAATGTCGCTTCTCTTAAAGAGATTCTGCCCGATCCGTTTTCGATAAAAGACCTCCACTATTTCTAAGACCGTTGTGTTATCAACTTTCCAATCTCTTACGCCGATTGTCCACTGCTAAGCCAAACGAATGCTCAATGAAAGTCAAACTAAACCCATCTTGGTCGGTAAGCGGAGAAAATGATTTCATTGGTTCCAAAAAGACGTCTGTCAGATGAAAAACCACGTTTTTGACTGCCTGCCAGGTCTTCAGGTCCATCTCGCTTTAGGCATACAAAGCGACATTTTGAACATATAAAAGCTGCGTTAACACTTAACATTGATCAGTTTTAGTATGCGAGGAACCAAAAACTTCCGCAGTGCAAGTGAAACATTTCCAGCACGTGCATTGACACGTGAAACAAAGTCCAATCGCACGTGATTCACACGCCTCTTACCTCTGCATCGGGTTTTATCCGGAGTAGGAGTGTAACCCGGGATACAGTCACAACTGAACCCTCCAATGAAATTCATGCAACGTCCATTACGACAAACACCCACCAGCGTAGAACATTCATCGATATCTGTAAACAGGTCACAACATAGAACAGTTATTAAATGGCTCGCTCCGAGAGCAGGCAAGATGAACCGAATCCTGCGCTGTGATTGGCTACCCGAGCGGGCAAGATGGCGCTATCTTGTCCGCTCGGGCTTACTCGCTGTGTCCCGCAAGAAAATAGTGTTCTTTGTTTCAAATAATAAATCCTTTGATGAACAAGCTTGTCCGGTCAAGTTGGCCAGTATCCAGCTATCTTGACCTCACGCTTGGTCAATAATCCATATTTATTGTATGGCTACGTTTCACAAGGACTGGGAACTACCGAATTCACGAATCTGATTGACTGAAATCGACATTGGCCGCGGTCTAGATTTTCCCATCTAGACCGGTATCTAGACCGGCTACATTCAGTTTCGCGGTGAAAAAGTTGCAAACTAAAATACAAAAATATAGACTATTTTCGTCTAAAACATAAGTGGAAGTGCCCGAAAGCCTGACGAGAAAAAAGAGTCAAGAGGACGAGCAAACTTTGGCAGATTTTAGTTCAGCGCCTCGCCGTTCCCAAGCAAAATGTCAGCAAACCAGTTTCATTATACGAAATACATATTTCCAGTTTGCAATAAAATAAACATCTTCTTAACCGAGCTTAGTCAGTCTGCACGAGAGAATCTTGACCTCGGTCGTGTGTACAGACCTCACTGCGTTCGGTCTGTACTCGCGACCTCGGTCAAAATTCTCCCATACAGATCTCCCGCTCGGTCAATAAGAGCAAATTGAAGACAAAAGCTTTGATAAGCTGAAATTTTATTGCAATAAAACGACACAACAGTAGTAAAGTTTAAGATGGATATATGAGAATACAACCGTACTGTACATCAAAGTATTTCACAAATATAAGAGTTCTAAAATAGAATAAACATGAGGAAACTCATGCCGATATTAACTGTCTGTGACCGTCAGACAGCCATCGACAATTCTGAACCTTTCAGTGATAGAAATCTTCCATAAATCTGAGAAAAAAATAGAAATCTTCAAAACAAATCAAGTCAAGACAAATCAACGATCATAACTGTACTGGATACAAGTTATTAAATTCAACACCTTTAAAAGTCTCAGTGAGCAAATCGTGAAAACAAATTCACGACCAAGCCGAAACGACCTTCCCCTGAGACATATCTTGTCAATGGGCGTTGTTGTTCTGTCATTCCATATGTCTGTCTCCTCATCGTAGCATTCTACAGCCATCTTGCCGTCAGGAAAATCGCAAGGAATTTGGAAGGGCAATTTAAAACGAACTCCAAGGAAGTAGATGGTTTCATCAATCAACACCATTTTTCCGAAGGCCCGAGGCACTGTGAAGCTGGCTATGAACTGCCATTCATTCGTCGCTATGTTGTAAACTTCACAACTATTCAGCCAGTCATCGCAACCGATTCCTCCAGCAATGAAAATCTTTTCGTTATTTTTACTGACACCCCAAGCATCTCCCTTGGCCTCTTTCAAAGGCGCTATTTCCTTCCATTCGTTTCCCTCGATGTCAAAGGTTGTAGAGTGACAGAGTACACTCCTTGGTAAAAAATTCCAACGATAAGGATAAGTATCTTTGAGCATAGTTCCCCTAATAACATATATCAACTTGTCAACAACTACGGCGCAAAAATGTTTTTTTCTTTTAAACCCAGTCAAACAAAGGAGTCATTAAATTCAAATCAACGTTGTATTTCCAAAGCGCAAGGGAAGACTCCACCCTTTCTTCTACAAGAAAACAGACCTGGTCCGTGGTAACTGACTAGATGTGCGATCTAATTTCATGAATGCTGGGTTTGTATCTAGTTTTGTCCACGGTGCTGGAGACCAGCGGTTTAAATCAGGGTCATAGCATTGCGATCTGGCGAAATGTTCAGTCACAACGAATACTTTGCCTCGATGCGAAAATACGCGCGTTGGTTCGCATGAGGTCGATGGCAAGCGGTACCACTGTTCCGTTAAAGGAAGGTAAAAGTTGGTGAGGAAATTAAGAGGTTTGTTAGCACAAACCATGACAACGATAACATCTCTCTCCAGAGCCCTCCTGGGAGGGTGTGACCGTGGAACGTCGCAAACTGTTGATCGGTCAAGCCATATTTCCGCAAGAAAAACACGTTCAAGGCACTCTCCATCTTCTGTCACAAGATCATTAGTCACGACATTGCTCGCCATAAAGTCACGCGATATACAAGTCAGTCGAACGTGACGGAACAAGTCACGAAATTTTACGCGTCGTTGGCGCTTGTCATGATCAATCCATCGTAGAACGAGTTCAAAAACCTTTTCTTCAGCACTAATGGCTATCACATCGCTGGAAATCCAACCGCATGGCTTGAGAAGTTTAGAAAATCGTCGGATTCAGCGGCGGAAGAAAAGTTTGAGTGGATGAATTATCAGATATCGATCAGGTCTTGACGCAAATATTTTTCTGCAAGGTAGTAAATTGGAAGGCAATTCAATGTGGTGATGTGTTCCTCAAGATATTTTTTGCGCTCATAGCTTTCAGGTTTAGTAGGAGAAGATAATCTGCTAACTCAAACAGATTCTCGGCATTTTCTATATTGAATATCTGAACGCTACCGGTGTAAGTAAACTCCAGGATGTCTGCCATCCGAGACTCTGTTACCATCTCCAGCCGAATAAATCCTTCGTTATTCTCTTTCATGTCGCTGTTGAGGAGCTTTTCAAAGAAGCTGCTCGCCTGCGAAAGTACGCTTCTATGAGCCTGAAACTCCTTTCCATCTTTCACCACCAAAGTTACATCACTAGGATCTTTATGATCTTTTAGCTTGACATCAAGCCGATTCATGTTTGTTGAAGAGCCAGAGAGTTAACCTGACTCCTGAAGAAAACACATTCATCGCTCTATGAATCTGTCAGCATCTGATATCCTTAATTAGCACTGTTTCGTTTAAGTGATCCATGTACGCACGCTCGCTTGTGTATAAATGTTGTTTCATCCTTAGATGAGCAATATCAACTAGCTCTGATGGCCAGTAGTGATATTAATTATTTATAAATAGTCACAACAATTGAAAGTAAAGTAAAGACAGCGCTCAAACCTGATGGCCCATCAGGTAGGCACCTATCTCTGGTTGCTCGACGTTTTCAGTTTGAGAAAGAAATCTCTATTGTGCGGATCTCGTGATAAGGACACTTTTATAACGTCAGTGTGATAGTATGGTAATGGGATGATAACACCAAGTTTGATAAACGTTTACCCCCATTTGAACAAGTAGATGCACTTTCTACCGATCCCCATAAAGCTTAATGAATACAAAGGCTTTGATAAGTTGAAATTCCGGCAAACACTTCTGAACTCATTTTATTACAATAAAACTATACAACAAAGGCATAGGTCAAGTTAGATTTATGAGGAAACAAACTAACTATATATAAACAAAGTATTTCACAAATCTCTTGATCTGAACCTTCTAAAATAAAATACACATT
The DNA here is from genome assembly GCF_042242905.1 of Orbicella faveolata. Taxonomy (NCBI): domain Eukaryota; kingdom Metazoa; phylum Cnidaria; class Anthozoa; order Scleractinia; family Merulinidae; genus Orbicella; species Orbicella faveolata. The sequence continues at coordinate 886,654 of NW_028301554.1, forward strand.
ATGAAACGTATGCCACAACTCGCTGTAACTTTGAGCAACCTAGACTCATCAGCAATTCTTTAAGTTTAAACAGCGGAGATCACGACCATGACAGTATTTGGATGTCCGATCTTAAATAGCATTTATTTTTCCGGTTTCTCTTTAGCTTTAATTGAAGATATATCAAACACTCAAGACAGTGATTTAACAACAGTTCCAAACACTTCAAAGTTTGTCAAAAATACTCCGCTACGCGTCGCATTTATATTTCTCTTCTCGCTGTTTCGAATGAAGTCAAACACAGTCCTTCGTGCTCGATATATTACATAGACAATTCCGTATGTTCTAGCAACAAGGATATTCGTAGACTTTGAGAAAAAAAATACAAATCCTCCCCCCCAACGAAAAAGCACTGAGAAAAGGAAAATCAAGAAAAATTAATGATCAGACCGTATCAGATAGTTAGTTTCAAAGAAGCTGCTGGCTTGCGAAAGGACGCTTCTATGAGCCTGAAACTCCTTTCCATCTTTCACCACCAAAGTTACATCACAAGGATCTTTATGATCTTTTAGCTTGACATCAAACCGATTCGTGTTTGTTGAAGAGCCAGAGGGTTAAACTGACTGCTGAAGAGTACACATTTATGACTCTATGAATATGTCAGCTAGTAAAATCATTAATTAGCAGTTTCACTTGAGTGATCCATGCACGCAAGCTCGGTTGTCTATAAATGCTGTGTCATCCTTTGACAATAATTCCTTTCACCTCGAAGTTCGTCAGAAATATTCCGCTACGACTGAGTTGCGTTTCATTTCTCTTCTCGGTGTTTCGAAATGTGGTCAAACACAGTCTTTCGTGTTTGACATATTATATCGACCTTTCTGTATCTTTCAGGAATAGAGAAAAAAATCAAGAAAAATTGTTGATCAGAACCATGTGCTTCTGACGACAGAGTGTGGTTTGAATCTGTGTGATTTTGATGACATTTTCGCACCAAAATGAACTTGACAAACTTTATATAGTGTGTGAAGGAACAGTGTTGTGTACTATTCCACATCAGAGCATTGTGGGCAGCATTGTGGCTTTGCTGTCATCATTTGATATATTTAACATGGTAGCCATATTGTCTTTCTTAGAGCAGGCTTTCATGGGGATTGGCAGAGGCCACACCTTGCTGAGCATCAACACCCTATTTAATGACATATCTGGTTTGTAAATCAATCGACATGATCAATCAATCAATCAGCTTTATCTAAAAACAACGCATCACTTCAATTTTAAAGAGAACTGCTTCAGTTGTTGATGCTCCCTGCCATGTTTGTGCATCAACAAATTTTTGCAATTGTAAAAGGGTTTGACTTTGACAAACTTTATATCATGTGTGAAAGAATAGTGTTGTGTAGTATTCCAGACCAGTGCATTGTGGACAGCATCATGGCTTTCCTGTCATCATTTCATATATTTAAAGGGGATGTATCACAGGATTTGGGGTGATTTCATAACCCAAAAACCGTTTAACAGGAACCTGAAAGCAATGGCTAACTTTTGTTGTAATAACCTCCCTAGAGTATTAAAATTGTTACCAAGTGTCTTTGACCATAGATTGACTAAGTCAGAATGGATTACAACTTGAATAATCTTAGGCTAATGTTTTTCAAGTTCTCACAGTTTTTCTCCAATTATGTGCTATAACAAATTATGCTTTGTTACTCTTTCAGTCAATTTCCTTCTCTTGGTGTTCTGGTAACATTTTGTTACTAAGTAAAGGTATTATAGTACAATTTTGACCCAGTTAAATCAAAATCTTCCATGATACTTCCCCTTTAACATGGTATATAAAGACAGCAAAGGCATATTGTCTTTCTTAGAGTAGGCATTAAACGGCATTGGCAGAGGCCACACTTTGGTGAGCGTCAACACCCTCTTTTCTGATTTGTAATCACTTGTATACTACTGAATTTAACGAGATAAATATAATCTGTCAAGTAAGTTTCATAAAGGTCCGATTCAAACTCTAGCATATATAAAATTGCAATTTTTGCAAAGAAACGTATGGCATGCTGGCAGTGAACAGTCTTTCAATAGCTGTTTTATCCACAGTCATTTTGTGTTCTGTTTAGTTTACCAACAATGTTAGTGAGAAAATAAATATTTTTATTTTCTTCACAAAACGTGTCTACTGTATATATATTTATTACCAATGCCTGTTGTGGTTCTTAGACAGTTTAAGCTTTTTTTTATTATTATTTAAGCTGATTAGGGTGTTATGATAAGTGTAAATCAACCACAAAATTAGAGCCATTCTAGGGTAAGTGGTAGTTGATTTTAGCCCTCCAATATAGCTGTTTTAGACTCTGTTGAGTCTAAATCAGATCTAAAGTGAAGAGTCCTTTAGACAACATTGGTGGTGATTCAGCCCTGAAAAGTGCATTCAATTTGGCATTATATGGGCTAAATCAGTCTCCCATTGTGGCCATTGTTTCCCCTTTATACAGGTTTGAAATACCTCAAATGGGGCCATTTTCAACAATGTTAATATCCATTTAAGTCCTTGTAAGAAGGCTATTTCAAATAATTAAGGTGCCAAACAGCTCATAAAGAATGTTGTTTCAGACATAATGGTGCTAATTTAGTCATTTAGAGTACATCTGTTTTGAACATAAATTGGGCTAAATTGGCCACAAAATATGGGCCAGATTTCTTCCTTTTTGAAGGCATGAAACAGCTCGAGAAGGGCTAATTTAACCATCCAAACGCACCATTTCAACCCCTTCAAAAACCAAAGCTACCCCCCGTTTTTCTGAAATAGTTCTTCTGTGTCTTCGTTTCGACTACCTTATACAGGGCTATTTCTGCCCTGTTTACTGGAGCCAAAAGAACTCTATTCTAAATGGGCTAAATCAGACCCAAAGATAGTACTGTGTTTTACTCAATGAAACGGCCCCATTTTTGGGTCTAAAACAGATCTTTTCGATTTACAGTGTCGTAACTAAATGGGAAGAACCCTGAAAATTTTGAGCTAGGAGGGTTAAAGAGTCTAATTGAGCAAATTTTCACCCGCTGAGGAAAACGGTTGAAATTGTGATCAAGGACCATCGGTAATCTGAACGGTTTCAAAGAAATCTTGCCATCGAACATTGCTGTTCTGTCATTCCATTTACCTCTTTCCTCATCGTAGCATTCTGCAGGCATCTTGCCATAAGGAAAAGAACAAGGATCTTGGAAGGGCAATTTAACACGACCGCCAAGAACGTAGATGGTTTCATCAATAAACACCATTTTTCCAAAGGCTCGAGGCACTGTCAAGTTGCCTGTTAACTGCCATTCATTTGTCGCTATGTTGTAAACTTCACAGCTACTCAGCCAGTCATCGAAACCGATTCCTCCAGCAATGAAAATCTTTTTGTCATTTTTACTGACACCACAAGCATCTCCCCTAGCCTCTTTCAAAGGCGCTATTTCCTTCCATTCGTTTCCCTCCGTGTCAAATGCTGAAGAGTGAGCGAGCAAATCGCTTGGATAAATCCTAGTACTATGGGGATGACTATCTCTGAGCGGCCTACCCCCGATAGCATATATCGACTTGTCAACAACTACAGCACAAAAACTTTTTTTTTCTACCCAGTGAAACAAAGGAGTCATTGAATTCATATCAACGTTGTATTTCCAAAGGGCAGGCGAGGACTCGGGGGTCTCTCCTACAATAAAACAGATCTCGTCTTTGATAACCAATACATCATGAATTTCCAAATATGTGCGCTGTAATTTCATAATTGCTAGTTTCGAATCCACTTTTGTCCACGGTGCTGGATACCAGCGGTCAAAATTTGGGTCATAACATTGTGATCTGGCGAAATGTTCAGTAACAACAAATACTTTGCCTCGATGCGGGAATACGCGTGTTGGTTGGCATAAGTTCGGGGGCAAGTGGTACCACTGCTCCGTTGAAGGAATATAAAAGTGGGTGTGGAAATTAACGCCAACACCTCTGGGTCCACATTCCGTGACTACGATAACATCTCTCTCAAGAGCCCTTCTGGGAGGGTGTGGCCGCGGAACGTCGCAATCTGTTGATCGATTAAGCCCTAGTGCCACAAGATAAACACTTTCGAGGAACTCTCCATCTTCTTTCACAAGATCATTGTCACGACATTGCTCGCCATAAAGTCACGCGATACATACGTCAGTCGAACGTGACGAAACAAGTCACGAAATTTTACGCGCCGTTGGCTTTTGTCATGATCAATCCATCGTAGTACCAGTTCAAAAACCTTTTCTTCAGCGTCAATGACAATCTCATCGCTGGAAATCCATTTTTCAACCTCATGGCTTGAGAGGTTTAGAAAATCGTCGGATCCGGCGACGGACGAAAAGTTTGAGTGGATGAATTTCCGACAGTTAGCGATCAGGTCTTGACACAAATATTTTTCTGCCAGGTAGTAAATTGAAATACAATTTGCAGTGGTGATGTGTTCCTCGAGATATTTTTGGGCGAAGGCTTTCAGGTTTGGGAGGAGAAGATAATCTGCTAATTCAAACAGGTTTTCGGCATTTTCTTGAGTGGATATCTGAACGCTGCCGGTGTAAATAAACTCCAGAATATCTGCCATCTGAGACTCAAAGATCATCTCCAGCCGAATAACTCCTTCATTATTCTCTTTCATGTCGCTGTTGAGGAGCTTTTCAAAGAAGCTGCTCGCCTGCGAAAGGACGCTTCTATGAGCGTGAAACTCCTTTCCATCTTTCACCACCAAAGTTACATCACTAGGATCTTTATGATCTTTTAGCTTGATATCAAGCCGATTCATGCTTGTTGAAGAGTCAGAGAGTTAAACTGACTCCTGAAGAAAACACATTCATCGCTCTATGAATCTGTCAGCTTCTGAAATCATTAATTAGCACTGTTTCAGTTGAGTGATCCATGTACGCACGCTCGCTTGTCTATAAATGCTGTGTCGTCCTTAGCTGAGCAATATGAACTAGCTCTGAGGGCCAATAGTGATATTAACTATTTGAAAACATTCACATAAATTTTTCAACGTCAATTTGCCAAACGTTGAACAAAAGAAGTTATTTCTACAGCCAATATATTTCAATAAGAGTATTTGGGCGAGTAGTTAGTTCAATTGTTTCAATTAGGAAACACTCTAAATGATTTCAGTCCATAACCTTCAATTTGAAGCAATATTGACTTTCTCTTTCAAGGGCAGCGGGCCTTGCAAGTACACAACTAATCAGATTTCAGATTTATGGACCTCCAATAGAGAGGTCGTAGAACTAAAACCAAAACTATCTCTCTAGCTAATCACAAAAGGACATAGGCAATAAGGTGAACCAATCAAAACTCGAAATAATTACATGCCGCTGACGCAAAGCGCGGGAGAACGTTTGCGAACGAGTCACTTCTGATGGGACGAGAAAGTGGTGCGATTTTTTCAGGCAATCGTGTTGTGTTGTTGATACAAAATCAATTACTTTTCGAAAGAAAAGACGTCGAGTGGCTACTAAAAAACACCGGTAACGTAACATGAAATTTAGTTCTTATTAACCGCGCAGGAGGTCTGTATGGGAGAATCTTGACCAAGGTCGTGAGTACAGACCGAGCGCAGTGAAAGACAAGGTCTTTTCGAGTTAGTTTCGAGTCCCTGGGACTCGGAAGTATCGTCCAAGCTCTTAGAAATCAAGCCTAGGTAGGGCAAAATCAAAGTTTGCGCAGCCCGTTCCCTGCTTCCTCCTAGTGTCGGAGTAAGCTATATTTCAGCCAGCATGCACGTAAACAAGCTTTCGATTATTTTTCGCTTGTCGATTTCACTGAAGGACAAGGTTTTCAAATCCTTAAGATTCGAAAATATCATCCAAGCTCTTGGAAATTAAGCCTAAGTAGGCGGAAATTAAAGTTTGCGCAGCCCTGTCTCTGCTTCTTTCCAGTGTCTGAGTACGTTTAACAGGGGCTATATTTCGGCCAGCATGCACATAACCAAGCTTTTGATTATTTTTCGCTTGTCGATTTCACTGAAGGACAAGATAAGCGCCCTGATTTCAGCCAATAAAATTCGTGAATTCCGTAGTTCTCAGTCCTTGTGAGACACATCCTATTGTTAACTTCTGGCACGAGAATATTCAACACCTCAGCAATTAAGCAATGATGTCCACCGACTTACCTTCGCAATATCCGCGCCGATCACGCCTGAATCCATCATGGCAGTTACACAGAAACGACCCCACGGTATTCACGCATGTCCCGTTACCACAAATACCGCTGATCTGTGAACATTCGTCGTCATCTAGAAAAACCGTATAGGGTAGTTAGTCTTCAATGATGTTAACAAAAGTAAAAGAAATTAATACTACGCTCAAATCAGGCTTCCCAACAAACTCGTGAGGGAGCTTGTTCTAAGTACGCTTGTTCATAGTTCAATCATGTCTTGATCACATCTGGAGCAACAAACCGGACCGGATTCTAAACATCAAATAAGATCCAGTGAAAGCATTAACGCTTTCAAACCCAAATACAGCTGTTTCGAGAAAGGTTGTCGGAAGAAAGCGTCAAACCTACGCGATAAGACCAAAAGGTAGTCTGAGTATTCATTGGAATTTTGCATATCGCTAAGCGAGAGCAAAGATGCATTAGATTTTCCACTCACAAGACCGTTTTTCTGTAGCTTCTCTTTCACCGTTACATGACGTTTAGTTGAAAATTCTTTAATGTGGCGAAAAGAACCTTAGTTCCACAAGTCTGACGAAAAAGAAAACGTAAGAATTGACGTTTGCCATGTTGCTATATCTGATTAAGTATTCAGCATGTGCAGCAGCTCTGTACTTCTACCCATACTAACTTTCGGGGTTGTCGCAAGCACTTTTACGCTTTAGTCCGACAAGCTTTCTCGAAACAGCTGTATATCAAATACCTAAAGGAGGGGTACGCTAATATTGGCCATTTTTTAAACAGTTAATATTTCGACGTTTATTCCTTTATTGCACGTATATAGTTAGGTTAATTTTAATTATCGTAATAATTCATAGTTAGGAATTTTTAAATCACTGTAATTATGTATATATTGTTTCATTCATTGTAACTTTTTTATTGTTGTAATTTCGGTGGGGGCCACGGGTTTCTCAGTCCAGGACTGTAAAGTGTTTCCCTCGTTAAATAAAGTTACTACACCTCATTCCTCTTACCGACACAAGTCGTGTTGTCGTTTGATTTAACGAAGCCTCTGTCACAACGGCAGTTAAACCCTCCAATGAAATTTTCGCATCGTCCGTAATCGCAGTAACCTGGTTCGCGACACTCGTCCAAATCTTAAAACAAACCAAAATACAACGGCTGCTGTAAGAAGAGCTCTGTAATAAATTTTAATCGTGTAAATATCGCATATAACTTTCATCATATAACATTTTCTGATGCTACGGTTACCGTAGGGTTTTCAAACACGTTTCAATACTCAGTGACATTTCTCCTTGTGTACACGTCAATCATAGGTTGTTTTTCATTTACACGGAGATACCGGTTTGTCAATGGTTTGTGCATATGGTAAGCAAAAATCCCTGGTGGAAAGTTCCGTCTGGATTGGCCATTTACCATCTTACATAATAAGCCTTAATTTACCAAGAGAGCCTAGGATGAGTTCGACCCGATCGCAAGTCCAAGATGGCGGCTGAAACTGGTGAAGAATTGAAAATGGTAAGCACATTTTCCATTTAGATCTTGTGGTTGGAAATTTTGGACTACCTTTCAAGACGTTCCGTTTATTGAGGAAAATTTCCGGTTGGTCGCGGCAAAATTGTTTTACCATTTACATACTGACCCAAATTTCCGGAATGTTTGGTTAAATGGTAAACATCCTTAAGCTCTTGGTGTTTCCACAGAGATCCAAACAGAGCGTCTGTGATTGGTTATTACTTTGCGTGCGAAAATGTGCAGCCAAGCAACAACCAATAAGACGTTGCAAGCAGCTCTGCAGAGCTAAGAATTTTTCGGATCTGATCTCAGACTTGTCTTTCGACCTGTTCACGTATTGAGCTAAATATGATTGATGAGGCGAGAGGGAACTGGGATGAGCTAAGGCCCAGCGCGAATAATGAACAATTTTCGGACAAGGTTGAGCAAAATATCATGATTTGTCAGTGGCGAGCAGATCAATTATTTGCGAGCAGTTTAATTGATCTGTGAGATGCCAGATACCGGCAAATCACGATATTATGCGATAACCGAATCGTTTTATCATTCGATCGCCAAGTTTGTTTTCATATTTAAATCAATCTCTGACCGCTCAGGGAAGCGATCTGCCATTTATCACACAAGAATGTGGTTACAATTACGCACGAGCAAACCATAATTTGAAGGCAGTTATTTGCACGTCACGCGGTGGGCTCTCGGCCAATGAAAAGGAAGAAAAACCACATCGAGTAATAATAATATAATAACAGCGTGACATATTTGATAGTCTTCACTGACCTATGCAGGTAAGACCTGTGATGTCGAGTTTTGATCCTGGAGGACAAGTGCAGAGGAAGCTTCCAAACGTGTTCAAACAGCTGCCATTCTTACATGGAGTCATCTTACACTCATCCACGTCTGTTGCGAAAGAGAAAACAAGCCCATTTACATACGCGCAACCTATGTTACGACACATTAAGTCATTTTTATCAAGTAAGAATATTCCTTCAAAATCGAAGCAAACTTCTAAATACAGTGGAACCTCGATTTAACGAAGTCGCTGGGGACCGGCCAAATTTGTTCGTTCAATCGAGGGTTCGTTATATCGAAAACCTCGATATAACGAATTTGAGGGGAAACGACCAAAATGGTCGTTATATCGAGGTCATAGTTAATGACTGATCTGTAACACAGGTGACTTCTGTCACGCAATTCAGTGCAATTAGTGCCGCGTTTTGAGATACATGGTGGCTTCCAGTATCAATTATTTTCACTTTTGAGCAGACGCGCAGCTTTTGTTTACAAAAGAACGATGCTTTCAGAGTAGCGATTTAAAAATGTTGCAACATACAGAGGTTATACAGAAAATTGTCTATGTAAACAAGGAAACGGGCTTTAGTGTTCTTATGTTGCACTACCCAACACTTCCGGATTTCAAAGAAGATACAGAGCAGAAGTTAATTGATGTCGAAATACTATAGTGCCAATGTCTATGACATATAATAAGCCGTTGACTGAAAGGTTACTGTCTCTTTACCATAAGGATTACAAGGATTTGTTGACTGTTGATCTGTTCAGCGTTTATCTTCTGTCGCGTGTTGACATTGTAATTCGTTATATCGAGGTAGATTTTACGTCTGGGCTTCCGGATTATGTTCGTTACATCGAAGAATTCGTTACATCGAGGTTCGTTATATCGAGGTTCTATTCCATACATTTTACCGTAACTTTGGCCGGGACATAGACTATCGTTCGTTATATCGAGGACTTCGTTAAATAGAGGTTCGTTAAATCGAGGTTCCACTGTAGCACTAAGTAGCATACTATATTGTGAGCCAATAAAGATTATTATTGTTATCGTGATCGTGATCGTGATCGTGATCGTGATCGTGATCGTGATCGTGATCGTTATTGCTAAGGTAGGGTAAGGTAACTTTATTTCAAGTCGTAAACGTAGGGAGTGGTAGCCCAATCTCCCGAGTCAGGGGCTCATGACAAAAACGCACGACTATTTACAATAACATTACTACTTAAAACTACTATATTCGCTAAGATGAATTCAAAATTAAAATACAAAATACTCCTAAGAGCAGCTAGTCCTAATATTAACAATTTGAGTGAGAAAATACTGTTACTGTTATTACAAAAACACGCTTAAAAGGCGATACAATACAAAAGGGAACAAACCAGAAAAGAACAAGGTTGTTTACGGCAGGGCAAGATTGAGAACGCTGAGCTTGAAAAATTCTGAAAATGAAATATTCCTTCTGCGACCAAGCTCTTTTAGGAGTATTAAAGTCAGTCAGTTTAATACTGTATAAAGACAAAGAGCTGTTGGTTTTTTTTCCTGGTGATCTTATTTTAATGGGAAGTAGTCACTAATGTTATCATCAGGTTACTGGCCAGTCCATAAATGTCGTATTTACCTTTACAAACGACTCCTCTCGGACCAAGTGTGTATCCAAGCGGACATTCACACCGATAGCTGGTTCGAGTATCGGTACATTTGCCGTACAAACACAGCTCTGGGAAGAGTTCACACTCATTGACTTCTGCAACAACAAGTTCAGTTTTTGACAATTGAGCTTTACATCACACCAAGCAAGGAGTCATCAACCTAGACACTGAAAGTAGTTTACGTCCGACTGGTGCTTTGTCTTACAAAACACCCTTTAATAGTCTGCAGCACCCAAACAATCCCTCATTTCAAGATGTATTTATGACGTTGCAGACAGACCCAGTCCTGTTCTGGCCCTATCTCTGTCACGCAAAGCTACGCTCTTGTAGCGTTTCGTGACAAAAAGAGAGTCAGAACTAGACTAAGACTTACTTCACAGCCTTCCCACAGAGAGTTAACGGTACGGAAATTGGCTGAGCGAATCGAATATCAAGTTAGCTAGACCCGATAATTCTACAGTCGGAATTTCGGCCGTTAGACGCCTTGACCACAAATTCACCTGACACCGCAACCAAAACAACAAAACATCCCATGATCACTTGCTCTGCGGAAGGTACTGTTCTGATTTTCACCAATGCTAGCATGGTCACACAACAAAAACAAGTCACGCACATCCCTGTTGTAACGCACCATCAGACAACAATTTCTGTCACGCATTTACACCTTTGTTTAAAGTTGTTAGGAATGTCTAGAATAGTCATTAAGTTAAGCGTAATATTTCCTGGTTATTACATTACCTCTAGTTTGCGGGGCTGCGGTGGTTGGCGTTGTCGTGGTGCCAACAGGAAATATTGTTCCGTTGGGGTGAACGACCTCAGGGGGGTCAGGTGAGGATGGGGTTACTAGTACACTTGTAGTTGGCGTTACAAACGTCACACCCAGGCATAAGGCTACCCACTCGACTGCAGGAAAGAAACAGCAAATCTCAGGCTAGAATGGTATCTTCCACATCCTTTATCTATGTTGTCACGCAACACTTTTGTTCGATTCCAAAGTGTTGCGTGACGATTTAAGTAACGATTGTGGCATCTTTATTGAGGTTTACTCATACCCTTGCCAATTGATAACTACGGTAGTCAAATTTGCCGGAAATTGCACAGCAGAGAAACCTTAGAAAATCAATCCTGTCAAGACTGGTCCGAGGTAAAACGAAACTAAAATCAAAATTGTCAAAAGAACTAATCAAAACGCGTGCTACAAGGCACATGTGCTATTGATAGTTCAGACCAGGTAACTATCAAATCTATTTTCTCCTCTCAGTTGCAATACAAAGTCAAGTATGTGCGCAAGGAGATTACAGAAAATCAGCAAAAATGAGCAATTGACTTGATAAACAGCTAAATTCTCCTAACTTGTACTATAGGACATGTAAAGAGAACGGTAAAGAGAATTTTGATGTTGAATCTTACTTGTTTTTCCCTTGGGGCACAGTCTACACTCAGAGCCGTATGCCACACCCACTCCAGTGCAACAACAGTCAGTCCGCGTCACGTTCTTTGAAAACTGGCCCTTACAAACTGGTTTGGAAGTCGTCTCGCCTTCCACGTCCATGAAACATTGCTGTTGTCGCATGTCTGTGTGATATGAAAAAACATTACTGTAACCAAATGCAGGTATCTGATCGGCGTTTTCAGACCGGTTCAACATGGCTACCTACCTTCACAGCGCTTGTCCTTCGGGTTTGGTTTCTGTCCCTCGGGACACACACAATCGTAACTGCCATTCTTGTTGATGCATATACCGTCCAGGCCACAAATGAATGCAATGTCTTTACACTCGTCCACATCTAAGAAAAAAGTAAGATACGATCTGTACTTTTGACCTTGAGTTCTATTTTGTCAAAAAAGACGAAACCGCGACAAATTCTAGGTCCGTTTTCTTTAAAATAACTTAATTAAGGGGATAGCCTGTATCGCTCGCCGGTTTCCTTCTGTCTATGATTGGTTAATACTTGCGCGCGAAAATTTGTAACCAAGCAACAACCAATCACAGATAGTACAAGGACCTACGTAGAGCCACGTGATCAGTATAAAATTTTTCAGATCTTGTCTCAAATCTCTGGGGAGTGGGGATAGTACAGTCTTGCTCCCTACCCCTCTCCAAAAAGGGGCGTCCAAGACTTTTAAGGGTGGGGTAGGGAGAGTTCAGGGACTTAACTGTAGCGAGGGAAGAATTAAGAGCGTCCCTTTGCAAACAAAAATGGCGAACATTTATGAACAAAGGCCTTCAACCTACCAATAGATAGTTAAACATACCGATGCATTTTCCAGTTGTAATGTCGTGTTTGAATCCTTGAGGACAGAAGCAGTTGAAACTTCCAAGTGTGTTTATACACCGTCCTTGACTACAAACTCCTGGAAGTTCCTGGCATTCATCGACATCTATAGCAAACAAGCAAGACAACAAGCTAAGAAATAAAACTACAACAATTTAAAGACATAAAGCAAGTTATAAAGAACCTACCTTTAATGACAAGAGTGTATGGATCAGGAACAAATCCTATTCCACCGGGACAGAGACGAAGAAACTCCTCTGAAAAACAAAGAAATTAAGACGTACATCATCACAGTGAAGGAGAATAGAAGTGAAAACTCAACAAAAAAGAAAGGCAAACAAACAGTAATCAAAAGCTTTCAAATGGGAGCGTTGTTTTTAAATTGTAAAAAAGTAGGTAATGTTTATGTTCCATCAATTTTTAGCACAAAAACTATAAAAATTTTAAGAGAAGAAAAAAAAAAAGAAGGAGAAACATTATAAAGAAATTCCACGTTACCAGACCTGCAACGCAAACTGACCCAAAGTGGGCAATAAACTTTATTTTTATGTACGTGGATTGTCAAAACATTTAGCCAAATGCGTCCTCGCCATGAATTTCATAAGTGTAAGACTGTAGATCTAGACTGATAAATACGATGTAGTGGCTAGCAAGGGTAAGAGGCCAATCTTTGTTCAGATTTGTATCTGAAGGAGCTAGTTATCGTTTTATGTCAGCAAATTACGTGACAAATATTTTATTGAATGTTTAATTCTAATCTCACCAGTTCCTTTCTGAGGACACGGTTCGCATGGCTCTCCCCAGGCCTTTCCTGACGTACAACAGCAAACAGCGCGGTAAGCTGATGGCAGCGGGTTCACACACGTGTCGTTCACAACACTCAAATGACACTGGCCTTTGCGCATGTCTACAAAGAGGAGAGGAATCAAAAAAGACTTCTCGCGTTTCAGCGGAGTGTCACAACATTTTCACTTTTATAGGTATGCAAAACCCGGGGGGTACTCTACCAAGTTCTATACAGGAGGGGCCCACTCCGAGGTACAACCCCTTACTCTTTTGTCGGTTTACCGTTTTAACAGAAAAGGAAGCCCTTTCGTATACCCTTAATTGAAAAAGGTACCCCCTTCACATATTTTCATAACTGTTCCGTATTATCAATAATTCGCCAATAAAGGAAATGTCCTTGTCATTTTCATAATGTCCAATGAATGGAACGATACAGCCATAAGGTGCGCCTGTTCGAAGTATTTCAATTAAAGGCCCTTTTAAATAACTATAGTAAATGACAGATTTCTCTATCTTTTCATATACCTCAACTTGTGAAATCCCTACCCTTTTATATACCTGAAGCCTGAAAAAGATTCCCCTTTCGGGTTGAGCCTACCCGTACTGGCCATTACAGGGAGTATCGCCCCCCGCCCCCCTTCCGTATGCAACAGTGTAAATCAGTTACCAATGCATCCTGTGCCTTCGGGATTAGGAATGAAGTCGCCGTCACATTCACAGCGGTATGTACCCATCTCGTTCACGCACCGACCGTTGATGCACATCCCAGTCACGGAACATTCATCGATATCTGGCGACAAATAAATAAGGATGAAACAATAGAGCAGTTTTCACCCTGGTCAATCACAAAGGACACAGACAATACAGTGAACCAATTAAAACTCGAAGTAATGGACCTTTTCGGCGATACGGCGGCCATTTTGAATTCTATTGTTTCAAATAGCTATTATGGGATGCTCAGGGGACAAATAAGTGTATTTGACATGCAGCTGAAGCGAAGCGCGGGAAAACCTGTGCGAGCGAGTCACAATTGGTTTCTGTTTTACTTCTGATTGGATGAAAAAGTGGCGGGAATTTTTTAAGCCAATCGTGTAGCGTAGTTGATGCAAAACCAATTACTTTTACACATTCAAATGAAAACAGCTTTAAAGCAATTTCGCACATAGAGATTAACGCAGAGAGAGTGCGTTATGTTAGTGTAATTTCAGAATTAGAACCACAGAAGGTGGCCCCTTCTCATACCTGTACAGTTTGTTCCTTGTTTATCCAGTTGAAAGCCGTCATCGCAAATGCAACGAAACATTCCCGGCATGTTTTCACAACGGCCATGTTTACACAAGGGAAACATTTGACACTCGTCAATATCTGCAGAGAGAGGAATGAAGAAGAATTCGGTGAACTCGGCAACCTCATGCACACATGCAGATACTCTGTGGGGGGGGGGGGGCACCTCTCTAAGGTGGAAATCACTCTAGGGCAGGCAATTCTCAAAAGCGGAAATCTCTGCAGGGTGAACACCTATCTTACACGAACACTTCTCTGAGAGGGACATCTCTCTAAAACAGAAACGTCTATAAAGTTCTAAAGGAGGAAACCTCCCTAGAGTAGGAAGCCTCCGTGTCGGAAATCTGACTATCATGAAAACTTCTCCAAAGTGGGCCTTTTTCTGAGGTACACCGAAACCTCCAATAGGCGAAAACATATCTCAAGCAAATTCATCTCTATGTCTAACATCTCTGACATACGACATCTGACATATGACATCTGATATACGACATACGACATCTGGCATCTGACATATGGCATCTCTGACAGGTGGTCTTGGGAGTGTCCAGTTTAAAGGGATGCTGACCTTAAGGAAACTACAGAACAATCTGTTAAGAAGTAAAGTCTTACCGACACAACTCTTTTTATCTTCAGCTGGTATGTAGCCAATCTCACACTCGCATTCATAAGAGCCAGCCTTGTTGGTACACTGTCCGTGTTCGCAGAGACTGTCCTCATTAAGACACTCGTCTATATCTAAAAACCAACAAACAAATCTTACGGGCACATCTTTAGAACATTATTGACCAAAATGCAAGAAAAACATATATCGCAATACAAAATCAATTGACTAACACAACGACACAAAATTTCAGTGCGTACGTTATTAACATTTAAAGAGAATAAGAATTTTCCAATAAAAACAATACTGACATAACTTACCATTACAGATTATGCCATCTCCTGTGTAACCTGGCTCACAAACACAGCTGAAAGAGCCTGGGATGTTGACACACGTGGCATTATAGTGACACTGGGCAGCGCCTGTAGTACATTCGTCGATATCTGAACAGTGAGGTACGAGAACATTATCAAAAGGCTGCGTTGCAGATTGCCACATATGAAAATTGTTGCTATACACGTCAAGCTTTGAAGTTGAAACCTTAAACGAAATGTATAGAAAAACACAACACAGTAATACAAAGCAATGCTGCACAATACAAAGTAACACACCACAGCACAACGTAACGCAAAACAACACAACGAAACGTAATAGAGCCGTGACAACGTAACTTAACGCTATGCGACGCAAGCTAACACAACACAAAACAAAACAAACACACACAACGCCGTTCAACGCCCTTATTGATACACAACGTTCATCATAGCATAATTTTGACAATATTACTTTCAGTAACCACCATAAATATAATTAACAACCAAAAATAACAGCAATAACCTTAGCAGCTTAAACAATAAAGTAGACGAATGACTTCTCATATGTTGTATGTACTCACCGATGCACTCATTATCGCTTCCAGCGAATCCCGGTTTACAAGTGCAAAGGAAGCTGCCTATGGTGTTGGTACAGTAAGCATTTCCACCGCACTGGGCCAGGTCTATTTCACACTCATCCACATCTAAAGAGAAACAATCAGATCGCTTAAGAACAGAGTACACCGCAAAACCCTCTAAAGCAGAACCTGAGAACAGAAGCAAGGTCTTCGGAGTTCGTTCCGACGATCGCGACGGCGCCACGAAAAAACTTCGGCGATTGAACGGTAGAGTTCGTGGGAACCGGCAAATGCTCACGAAAGGGTGCCGCATACTGTATTTAACTTCAGACTCCGTGTTATCGACGAACGAACTCGAAAGCACGTCGGGAATTTCATGACCGTTCGCGAAGCAGACGAATGAACACGAATATGACGTCATGGATTCAGCACGTGAAAACAACAAACGAACACAAATTGAAGTCAGCGATTCATCGTTAGTCCATGTTACCGACAAACGAACACAAAAAGACGTCGGAATTCATCGCAATCCCTACTTACAGACGAATGAACACGAATATGACGTAGGTGATTCACGAAACACGAAACGACATAGGTATGGCTGTCGGTCTAACGCTAATTGTCACGTATGGGACAGTAATGGCTTACCAATACAGGCAGTTGTTCCTTTGGCCAGGACGTATCCAACACCACACAGACACTCAAACGAGCCAGGAGTGTTACGACATACGCCATTACTACACAATTGAGGATCATTTTGACATTCGTCTACATCTGGAAAAGAATAAAGTATACTTTCTTTTACGATGAAAGCATAGTTTTCAATCATTGCTCATGGCCAAATCACCGTTATGTTATGTTAGCTAGAAAAAATTGGGAGAAAGATGTACAGTTTTTTTTAAAAGATATTTGGCTGGATAAATTAGTACTGAAAATGCCGCGTAGGGTAAAGTAAATGTATCAAATACGGAAACATTCTGTGATTCATCCCCGCACTCAGTCACTTTTTCAAGGAGGAGAAGCACAACGACACTGAGATGTTGTAGTCAGATCAAGCGTGGTTAATAGAGGGAACTGGTTAGGAAACCTGGCAAAATCTTTGCTGTACGTATGTTTTTGTCGGCTATTATGGGGTTTACCCTGCACAAAACCTGGAAAAATACAAAAGGTGGTTATGTGTGCCCATACAATTAACCAATAGAAGCATTTCAATTTTGTAATTCATGCATAGTCAATGAGCATAAAGTAAGATGTGCAGGATCAAGAACCTTACCACACAAATCTTAGCCTGTTTGTTTGCTTCTTCGATGTTTACCGTATTTAACCATTTCCCTCTATTAACTATGGGTCAAGCAGCCTAAAACAGTTTTTCACAGAAACCTTCCCAGGCTTTTTAGAGAACCGTCTTAAGAGACTATGCTAGGAAACGGGAGCACTCCACAAACATTTGCTTAATAGTCACAAAAAGCAGTTGGTATTTGCGGCCTATGTTTAACCTGTCCCATAACGCCATACACCAAATATCACGTGACGCGTGACGTGTGAACACATACCAATGCAGGATCTCCGGTCGACCGATGAATCGTACCCAGCCCCACACGTGCAGTAGTAGCCGCCTTCAGAGTTGGTGCAAGTGTTTCCAGATCCGCAGATGTCCGAGCTGAGCAAGCACTCGTCTATATCTGTGAAGAGAGTATCTCTCTAACTTAAATATCATTTAATTGCCAGGGTTAATACTCCAAACGAGTAGATTTTAGCCCTTAGAGCTCTAATAGCAATCACAAGCTAACTTCTCCAAAATAGATTTAAAGAGTTAGAAATACAGGTCTTAAGGATAGCGAAAGTGATAAACGAGGGAAATATATATTGTACATATATAAAATGTAGTTCCCCACGCTAGAACGATAAGAAAAGTGTTCAGACCAGAAAGAAGAATCTACATGTTGAACCCAGAAACCAAAGTGTTAGCGACAGTAATCATGCAAAGATTAGTGTCAAACGCTAAGATGATGATTTACCAAGTCCTGTCGGGTTACTTTGTCTAATTGCTTTGAAAGAAAAACTACAGAAAAGACAAAAGAGTAATGGACACAAATAAACAAAAAAAAAAATGTGAAACTGCTTTAGCTTGAATTGGGACTATTTAACAATTATTCCATGAAACCGCGTTGGATATGAAGTGATAAATAACCAACGAGCGCGTAGCGCGAGTTGGTTATGATCACTTCATATCCAACAAGGTCGAATGGAATAATTGTTTTAGTATATTCTTAATCGGGTTTTTGCCGCCGATTTTTATTTCAACAATTTTACAGAGCGGAAAATTTTTAAACTTGGCGCACTGTTTTCCATATAAGGTAAAACTCCGACTAATGGCTCATAGTCGGAGTTTTTGAGCCAATCAGAGAGCTAGAAATGCAATAGTCGGAGCTGAGAATATACTAATTGCTGATAGTTCACTACTTCTGCATTAAATCTATGTGACTAAATTATAATTTCAACTGAAGAGAAGCAACTTTCAAACTCGTCTGCAGTGTCACGTTTAGTTCCAAGAAGTTTCCTTGGCCAGACACAACTTTGTATTAAAAAACGCTGATTAAACCCTACAGACGATTGTAAAAGCATTCCCGTTTAAAGGTAGTATACTAGACCATTGTGCATGTGTCCTACCTCCACACGTGCGCCCATCAGGTTGCAGAGTGAAGCCTGCTCTACACTCACACGCGAAACTTCCGAGAGTGTTATTACACACTTCTTGACAGTTACCATTGTCCAGTTCACATTCGTCGATATCTGTCATGAAATCACAATAACTTCATTGGCAGAAATGATAGTTACCACCTATTAATTAATATCTGATCATAAGAAATTAATCTTGTACCGAGAGACCTCAGGATAACATCTCATAGGGGAATATGTTAACAAATATTCTTAACATTGACGCACTTCTTGACCCAAAAAGCCATGACTTTCATCCGTTTTGCCACAGCTATCAAATGTATTCCTGCACCGCCTTCCCTTCCCAATGTTGAGTAGCCTCTTCCAGGCTCTCAGTGAGTTGGAGCGCATCGCGAAAACGGCGCGCGAAAAAATGAAAAAAAAAAAAAAACGCGGCGAGACGTTTTTTTATTTTTTCCCGCGCTGTTTTTCGTGCTGCGCCCCAACTAACTGAACTCCTGGAAGAGGCTAAATGTTGAGCTTTCAAAGATATAGCACAGACAGTACTCATCTACAAATGATTCAACACTGAAAGGAGTAAGTGAGACATAAAAAAACATTTGCACGCCACATTGTTAAAGTTTAAGGGTAAAGTGTCGCTATAGTGTCAATGTTTAGTAAGCATTCCCACGCCTTCAGTTTTTATTTCCTTTATAATCCCTTTTGCGAGTCGTCACGAATCGCTTGTCACGGTCAGTGGGGAGAGACGAAGCGTAACTCAAACAACAACACATTATCACCTGATAAGAAAAATTGTATTGTGATACTGACCGACACAGTCTTTCATGTCCTCCGTGACCACGAAACCAGGGTTACACGAACACTGATAACCTCCACCATAGTTTTGACAAACGCCATGAAGACACCTGCTTGGATCAGAACACTCATTTTTGTCTGGAAAAAAGAAAATTAAAGAGTACGTGGATAAGTAGCGACTTACTAGTTGTGTCTAGTTGTGCCTAGTTGCGTCAAGTTGTGTCTAGTTGTGTCTAGTTGTGTTTAGTTATGTCTAGTTTGTGTCTAGTTTATGTCTAATTGTGTCTAGTTTGTGTCTAGTTTGTGTCTAGTTTGTGTCTAGTTGTGTCTAGTTGTGTCTACTTTGTGTCTAGTTTGTGTCTAGTTGTGTCTACTTTGTGTCTAGTTTGTGTCTAGTTTGTGTCTAGTTGTGTCTAGCTGTGTCTACTTTGTGTCTAGTTTGTGTCTAGTTGTGTTTAGTTGTGTCTACTTTGTGTCTAGTTTGTGCCTAGTTTGTGTCTAGTTGTATTTAGTTGTGTCTACTTTGTGTCTAGTTTGTGCCTAGTTTGTCTAGTTGTATTTAGTTGTGTCTACTTTGTGTCTAGTTCGTGCCTAATTTGTGTCTAGTTGTGTCTAGTTTGTGTCTAGTTGTATTTAGTTGTGTCTAGTTTGTGTCTAGTTTGTGTCTAGTCTGTGTCTAGTTGCATTAAGTTGTGCCTAGTTGTGTTTAGTTGTGTCTAGTTTGTGTCTAGTTGTCTTTAGTTTTGTCTAGTTTGTGTCTAGTTGTGTCTAGTTTGTGTCTAGGTTGTGTCTAGCTTGTGTCTAGTTGTGTTTAGTTGTGTCTAGTTTGTGTCTAGTTTGTGCCTAGTTGTGTTTAGTTGTGTCTAGTTTGTGTCTAGTTTGTGTCTAGTTAACAATTAGACCCGTAGCCCGCAAGGGCCACGGGTCAATAGCCCATGAGGCGAAGCCGAATGGGCTATTGACCTGTGGCCCTTGAGGGCGAAGGGTCTAATTGTTTTAGTATCACCCAACTAGTCGGACAGAAAAGGTAATAATAAAGTCAGCAATAAAACGAAAGAAAGCGTCACGCTCGATGACGCCAATTTCGCTACTCGATGACTATTACTAAGAGCCCCCTAGTAGCGTAGCCAATCGAAATGCAGGATTTGCATTAGTCCACTAGTTGGGTGATACTTATTGTGTTTAGTTGTGTCTAGTTGTGTCTAGTTGTGTCTACTTGGTGTCTAGTTTGTGTCTAGTTGTGTTTAGTTGTGTCTAGTTTGTGTCTAGTTGTGTCTAGTTTGTGTCTAGTTTGTGTCTAGTTTGTGTCTAGTTGTGTCTAGTTTGTGTCTAGTTGTGTTTAGTTGTGTCTAGTTTGTGTCTAGATGTGTTTAGTTGTGTCTAGTTGTGTCTAGTTGGGTCTAGTTTAAAGTTGTGTCGACTAGTTGTGTCAAATTGCATCTAACTGTGTCTAGTAGTGTCTAGTGGTGTCTAATGTTGGAGGAATCTCTCTGTTAACTACTCGAGCTTTCCGTTAGTTAGTTTTGCCTCACCTTCTGATCATTTTAACTTACGTAGCAGGTCGATGCTATCTCCTTTACCCTCCCCACCCCCTCCCAAAACTTCGCTCAAGTGACAATTTGGGGAAGTTGTCTTGATGTGCTACCACTTTATCAGAATCACTATTAAAACACAAGAAAATCTGTAAGGAGCGTTGGTGTTTTGAGATTGCTACTAACCTTCACAAGTGACGCCATCCTTCATGAGCTCCATGCCGTTTGGACAAATACACTTGTAGCTTCCCACAGTGTTCACACATGTGCCATCTGCACACGGATTATTCTCACATTCGTCGGTGTCTGAAAGAAAAATAAACAGTTTTCCTCAACATTGGGGTCGATTAAAACGAATGACATTTCAAAGAAAAGACCACTCCTTCGCACTGTCGATATGCCATAGAGAAAGCGCCTTGCTAAAGAGCCGGAGCATTATCAAAAAGAATAGCTTTCCAACATAGCATCTTCTTTCGCAAGTAATTCCTCCTGATGAACGAACTACTTCACAACAGAACCCATTTTCCTGTTTCTCTTGATTCTCCTTAAGAGAATCCACCCAAGAAAAAAAACCTATGTGCTGTATACTACCTCCATCAGAGATTTCTGCACGACCAAGAAGAGCAGAGTCCGAGATAACCCCGTCGACCAAGGAGAATCCACTCCTCTTCAAGAGACCCCTACACAGGAGAACTCTATCCCCAGATAACAGTCTTCTTGCAAAAAATGTGGCAGAATTGGAAAGAATTGGAATTCTGTGGTATGGCTTTTGGGTCATTATTTAAGGAACGGCACTTTACAAATTTACTACTGTTATCACGTTAAAATCTATTACAGGGTGTCCTACGTACTATTTATCTTATTTATTCATGTCACATTCAGGGCTGTAGTCAGTATGAGGCAACCAAGACACTCGCCTCAGTCATTTAGTTTCGTGATCCCAGGGTAGTGTTTAAATGTACTCATCATAAACACCCCATATACCTAGGAAGAGAATTTAACCATTTTGTTCACTCACCCACACAGACCTCCATCATCATGGGAGCATTCTCAAATCCTGTGAAGCAGTCACATCGGAAACTGCCAGCAATATTGGTGCAGGTACCATTACCACACAAGTCGGACGAGATACGACATTCATCAATATCTGAAAAAAAAAAAGACTCTTAAGCATAATTGTTGGTTGAGGCGGACAGGAGTATTGCTTCTGAACCCCATGGATGAGATGTTAGTCCATCGCAGGGTTACCCCACTAGTATTCTGTCAGGGTTCAGGGTGCTCAAGGCAGTTAACTGGTCTTAATTATACTCCTGAGTCAAAAACACAACGCAGCGAGTCCGGCCAGGGCTAGAACCCAGACTGTTCGATCCAGAACCCAGCGCACTAACTATTAGGCCAGCGCGCTCTAAATTATAAATCTTTGTACATTTCTTTGCCGTCCTCTGCAAATTGATCGCTGGCATTACGTATTTAATTTGAGCTGGCTTTCAGACGTTCCGAAGTTCTGCGCAGATTGAGGTCATTAGTTACGAAATTCGAAGGTAAAATATAAATCCCTTTTTGGCTAGGCGTCGCCTCTGGCGTCGCCGTCGTCATTGCTCAAGGTCTCCAGCACCTGAAGCACAACAACAGTAAAAAAGGGGATCGACTTTTGCTAGGTGAATTACAGCCTGATTAAGACTCTGAATGCTCCATGGACTAAAGCTCTATGGGCAATCGTTCTCGCAAAAACCCTTCCCACAAGAAAGACTTGATGCCTTTCTCCACGATAAGATATGGAAGCTTGAGAGTCATGACACGTTTTTTATTGGCTACCTAAGCAGTCCTTTCCTGCGTCATCCAGAGCATATCCTTGTTTGCATTCACATTGGAATCCTCCCTGTGCGTTGACGCATTGCCCGTTGTTACAGATGCCCTGCATTACACACTCGTTTATATCTAAAAGAAAAATCAACATGTAAGCGATGTAAGAATCACATACATTCACTAAGAACTAGATCGAGCAACTCTGGATGAACATTTTTTATGCGAGTCTTTGCTGGAAATGTTAATCGTTAGAAACGACGAAGATGAATGCAATCGACTTTGTTGTTTTTATGCTGTACAAGGTGGTTCTAAATGTGGAGTCTGTCAATAAAAGTCTATACACACACTAAAGTCCGAACTTTGGAATGTAAACTTTGGGCAAGATGAGAACCGACCTTACGGATCCTAGGTTGAAATACAGACAAGACAAGGAAGGTCGCTATTTTCTTATCTACGCTAACACATTACTTTTTGTCGTTGATTAACGTTTTTTTCTTGATGTAAAACGGCCCCACGATGCGATAGGAACATCTAAGGTAGATTTAAAGGAAAGACCCTAACGCAAAAGACACAGTATCGGTACCATATGCGTCAGAACTTAATAGTTTTTATTATAAATATGATAAGTAGTAGTGCTACAGTGGAACCTCGATTTGACGAACCTCTATTTAACGAAGTCCTCGATATAACGAACGATAGTCTATGTCCCGGCCAAAGTTACAGTAAAATGTATGGAATAGAAGCACGATATAACGAACCTCGATATAATTCTTCGATGTAACGAACATAATCCGGAAGCCCAAACGTAAAATCTACCTCGATATAACGAATTACAATGTCAACACGCGACAAAAGATAAACGCTGAACAGATCAACAGTCGACAAATCCTTGTAATCCTTATGGTAAAGAGACAGTAACCTTTCAGTCAACGGCTTATTATATGTCATAGACATTGGCACTATAGTATTTCGACATCAGTTAACTTCTGCTCTATCTTCTTTGTCTCTTATTAGTTCTATTAACTTCTTCACTTTCGATGGCTTCTTGTGATAAAACGAATACGTAGCCCGTTTCCTTGTTTACATAGACAATTTTCTGTACTGAACCTCTATGTTGCAACATTTTTAAATCGCTACTCTAAAAGTGTCGTACTTTTGTAAACAAAAGCTGCGCATCTACTCAAAAGAGAAAATAATTGATACTGATAGCCACCATGCTAAATGAATTGCATCTCAAAACGCGGCACTTCTGGGTGACGAAAACTACATTAAATTGCGTGACAGAAGTCACCTGTGTTACGAATCAATCATTAACTATGACCTCGATATAACGAACATTTTGGTCGTTTGCCCTCAAATTCGTTATATCAAGGTTTTCGATATAACGAACCCTCGATTTAACGAACAAATTTGGCCGGTCCCCAGCGACTTCGGTAAATCGAGGTTTCACTGTAGTTTTAGTGCTAGTATTAGTATTAGCATTAGCATTAGCATTAGCATTAGCATTAGCATTAGCAAATTAGCATTAGCATTAGCATTAGCATTAGTATAAGTTGTATTAGTAGAAATAGTGCTCGTGGTAGATTACTTTTAATTTGTACCTTTTATATCTAGGTTAGACACGGCTCGATGTAAGAACATATTTTACATGAATTTGATAACGTGTATAAATAAAGCTTATGATGATGATGATGCTGAAGAAGAGGAAGAAGACGAAAATGAAGACGAAGACGAGGACGAGGACGAGGACGGGGAAGACGAAGACGGAGGAGGAGGGAGGAGGAGGAGGGAGGAGGAGGAGCAGGAGGAGGAGGAAGGAGGAGGAGGAGGGAGGAGGAGGAGGAGGGAGGAGGGAGGAGGAGGAGGGAGGAGGGAGGAGGAGGAGGGAGGAGGAGGAGGAGGGAGGAGGGAGGAGGGAGGAGGAGGAGGAGGGAGGAGGGAGGAGGAGGAGGAGGAGGGAGGAGGGAGGAGGAGGAGGGAGGAGGAGGAGGAGGGAGGAGGGAGGAGGAGGAGGGAGGAGGGAGGAGGAGGAGGGAGGAGGGAGGAGGAGGAGGGAGGAGGAGGAGGAGGGAGGAGGAGGAGGAGGGAGGAGGAGGAGGAGGGAGGAGGGAGGAGGAGGAGGGAGGAGGAAGAGGAGGAGGGAGGAGGGAGGAGGAGGAGGAGGGAGGAGGGAGGAGGAGGAGGGAGGAGGAGGGAGGAGGAGGGAGGAGGAGGAGGGAGGAGGAGGAGGGAGGAGGGAGGAGGAGGAGGGAGGAGGGAGGAGGAGGAGGAAGGAGGGAGGAGGAGGAGGGAGGAGGGAGGAGGGAGGAGGAGGAGGGAGGAGGGAGGAGGAGGAGGGAGGAGGGAGGAGGAGGAGGGAGGAGGAGGGAGGAGGAGGGAGGAGGAGGAGGAGGGAGGAGGGAGGAGGAGGAGGAGGGAGGAGGAGGAGGAGGGAGGAGGAGGAGGAGGAGGGAGGAGGAGGAGGAGGGAGGAGGAGGAGGAGGAGGGAGGAGGGAGGAGGAGGAGGAGGGAGGAGGAGGAGGAGGAGGAGGAGGAGGAGGAGATTGGGTTACCGTGCTAATCGAGAGACTTAAAATATAGCATTACTAAATTGTCATGTAGTCAGGTGATCAGGATAAAGGTGTGCGTGCTATGATTTGAGAATATGTTATTTCGTTGTTTTAAAAACATGTCACTGATTGCTGGCTTTAATCCACGCTTACATTAAATATTACTACTTCCAGACAGAAAAAAATACAAACCTTGAACTCGTGGTCCGGTCAAAGTTTCCACAATCTTGAATCCCTTCTTTCGATTGCCGCAAAGGGCTTCAAATTCGTCTAAATGAAACAACAAACAACATACAATAATACACTACCATATCGTTGACATTTCTTTTTACAAACTGCATTAGTCGAGATCAAGCGGCAATCTCCAGCCTTAAAAATGGAAGTATTTTCTCTTGAAAGCAATTGTGCTTGGTGAAAGCTATTTTAAATTCACCATTTCCCACTATCTCTCGCCAGATGGAGCGGACAAACTCTTCAAGGTGGGGTAGTTAAGGCAAAACATCACAAATTGTAAATTGTTGTAGTCTGCGGGCAACCTCTCCTTTGAGTCACACGCGTGGTCGGCGAAGAGCGAGTCCGTGAGCAATTCGTTCCTGCGGGTAGGAGTCTGGTTAAGAGGCGCCAAACGTGAGCCTGCTCGCAGGCTCAGGCTAAAATTGCTGGAAAAGAGTGACTTAAAACTGATTGGAATTTTCTGTTGGTGTTACCTGTGTTTTCCAGCGGACATTCCTGGCACGGATTACCCCAGCCGCCGCCTACCACGGAGCAACAGCAGTCGACTTTCTTGTAGCGTCCGCCGTAAGGTTTGTCGCAGCCACTAGAGGTCACAGAACCATAGCAGACGTCTTCACGAAGATCTAAATTAGCAACAACAGAAATTTGTTTAAAGTTGCGTCCCCTATATAGAGACCGTTTTCAATCAAGTGGCCAGCAACCAATACCAAGCGATTTTATTGAAACAGACGAAAGTGTTTCCATAAGAAAAGAGTTTAACTCTTAATAGAGGTAAAAACGACAGAAAAGCCCTCATCGGGCCTTTGATTACTGGCCGCCTAATAGGGGTGGCCGTTTAATAGGTGGCCGCTTAAGAGAAGTTCGACTGTAGATGGGTTATTAACCAAGCGTAAGGTCAAGATGGCCTGACATTGGCCAAGTTCGTTTCTTTTATTTTTTATTTTTTGGCGGGGGGGGGGGGGGGGAGGGGGGATGGGGGCATCTTTATAGACCGACACGGAGTTGATTGGTCTATAAACATAAAACGAAAGAACGAGAACATCTTGAGAGTTCGTTAACTTACCCACACAGTTTCGTTGTGTCGCGTCCAAAGTGAGGCCTTCTGAACATTCACAGGCAAAACTGCCAAGAGTGTTACGACAAATCCCATTGTTGCACAAGCCAGGAAACTGAGTACACTCGTCAATATCTGACAAGAAATCACCACAACGTAACTTTATATTTAACAATTAGAATTTTCGCTAACGATTTCTATCGCGTGATAGTTGACCAGGGCGCATATAGATCTACAAGTCGTTCAAAACTTTATCAAAATTCTCTTCACAGACACTTCGAAACGCGAAGAAGCAGCCGCCATTTTGATGGCACACGCACGTTGCTAGGCCCCCACTATCTACAACAAATTAGATAGTGAGTGGCGCAGCCAATCAGAGAACGGCATTCGTGATAGAACGCTAGCACATTTATACTAATGCTTGTTACATAGAGGTCTCGGTTGGTCACATAGTGACTATTTTTCAGGTTTACTTAAAATATTCGTATTTTATTCAGTATCAACAGACCAAATTATGAGCTGCGGAAGTTTGGCTGTCAAGACCCTTGAAAGGAAAGAATTGTGACTCGATTGGGAAAAAAAAGAGAGGAAAAAAGAGTTATCTTCTCTTAAATTTAAAAATCAACTGAAAGCATTTAAGCTTTTATCTTCACGGTTTTCGTAAGAAAAACGAGTTAGGTGCTTTTGTTGAATAACCTAAGATACGTTTAATAAGTGCGAACTTTGACGAAGAACAAATTTTTGGTAAATTGCCGTGGAAGAGGCAACGACACGAGTTGTTAAAATTTGCTTCGTCTGCAAGGTGCACGTAACATTAAGTTACCTAGCAACGGTTCTTAAGAGATCCCCAAGCCCATCTTATTCTCTTTAGTAAGGGATTTCTTTTTTTGTTTCTGAGTAATCAGTTTTGTTACCTGTGCATCGGGGCTCGTCCTGAATGGCATATCCTATAGCACAACGTTCATCTTAAAAAAAATTAGAAATCACGTTAATCAGTAAATAAAGTCTCCTTTTTAGCACTTTGTAGCCGCATCTTATGACTGTTGTAAAACTTCAAACAAAGAGACTTTCATCGAACCAAACACAACAAACCAAAATGATGCCATGTGTAAATAAGAGGATCAGGATAGCGGAGCTGAAATCTCAGTTATCGGGTAAGTTTTCGGTGGTTTCTCAGCTATCAGAAGGTCTGGATGAGGATTCTGGAACTTCAGTTACTAGTCCGGCACATTTTCGGCGATTTCTCAGCTATCGGTAAAAATTTCAACTCACTTCTCAACGATCAGTGAATTTGGCAGATCTCAGATCTCAGATCTTAGCTATCAGTTAAGAAAACGCGTCATGACTGACCTTGTTCTTACTAATTTTCGCACGTACACTTAATTAGCGAAAATTCGGGAGCTGTATCTCCCGAGTATTTATTTTCGCAAATCCAGGAAAAAAGCTATGCTCAAGTAGATTTAATTTTGCGGTTTTCCATTACTTTAATCTCCTAAACCCTGATTAGAGGACCCAATTCTCTACAAGAAGCCTACAAATGAACAATTTGATTTTGTACTGAAGAGGTTTTGGCAAATTTGCAAGCTGAAGATATCAGTGAATCGAAAGAGGAGTGCTAACTAGTTGAAAACAAGACCATAAGGACTATAGTTTCAAGGACAGAAAATGAACTGTTACCAACGAGCCCGGGACTCAGAACATTTGAAATGTATGAATTGTTTTCTTCCGTAATCTGGTGTGAAATTTCGCGTGTTTAATTTTCGTGCCCTATTTATTTCGTGAGAACATATTTTCGCGATTTTTTTCCGAAACGCAAAATTTAGTAAGAATAAGGTAGTCAGCTGACAGTTAAACGGGTTAAACCCTCAACTAAGAACTCGAAGAATTAGCAACAATTGCAAACAAACAAAGAACAACAAAGAAAATGTATGTCACACTATGCTACAAAGAAAGTCACGCAACTTACCTCCTTTTCTTGGAGGGCATTCATCACAAGGGCTTCCCCAACCCTTCCCCACAGTGTTACAACAAATTTGCAAAGGGACGTCGCCATTGATCGATTCCTCACAACGGTTGTTGGTGATTTTTGTCCAGCATTGCGCTGTTCTTATATCTGGAAGTCAACAATGTGAACAGAACGTAAATAAGGCAATGTGGGGCATCCAAGCTCGGTCCCAGGACACTCCTTCGGAGTCAGCGTGGCCGAGTGGTTAGGGCGCCGGACTTGAAATCCGGATGTCGCGGGTTCAAGTCCCGCTCTGACCACTAAGCTGGAACTGTTTGTCAGTAGACCCTAGTTCAACTCCTCGGCCACGTTTGTAAATAGCCATCTGGCCTGCCTTCTGCCAGTTGGGTTTTTAACCATGTTATGTTCATTTGCATAATTTGTTTCATCATTTGTTTTCATTAGCCCTGAAAAGCCCCATTAGCGGAGCGGTCGATTAAGATATTTATTTAGTCATTTTATTTTTACTCTTCCATTTAATCGTGGCAAGGAAAAAGCGCCTGGGAGATGATATGAAATTTTTGTCGACTACGATCACCGAAGTCGAATCGAGCACAGGACAAACTTAGTGATGATCGGGGATTTGCACAATAAGAGAGACTCCATGAAATAGAAATTTGTCTGATAGTTGAATTTTGCCACTCAGCTTAGAATTTAGAACTAATGATAGTAAGAAGTTAATAACTCACAGGCGGAAATAACTTTTCAGAAATGCCGAGCTGAATGAGTCAATGCCCTAATTTTGCTGTGTTAATTTTTTTTAAGTTACCTTTACAAATCCTGCCTGATGTGTCGAGTTTGTAATTTGGGGGACACTGACAACGGAAATTCCCAGGGGAGTTTATGCAAGTTCCGTCGATACATTGCCCCTCAAAGGCACATTCATCAATGTCTGCAAGAGAACGAGAAACATGTCAGAACTAAAATTTGTATTCTTCTGTGATTAATTACTGAACAGACGCATAGCAACATGGAATATATTTGTGTAGTATCATAAAGAAACAAAATATACTAAAAAGCTTGTTTATTTAAAAATCTTGCAACATAGGAACAAAAAATGTTAATGGCGTCATCTATACGTCGATCTTGCGATTGATCATAAGTAAGAACCAATAAAAATGCGAGATTAATTCGACGTATTGATATTACATAATTGTTAATAAATAACAAGACGGAGACTGGGCCAGGGTAGCCCGAGAGGCGGTTGTTATATATAGTAAGAAAGGACTGCGAAGTCAAGAGAATTCAAATTATGAATAATCAACGTATTACCTTGGCAGATTCTTGATGTTTTATTTAGTTGGAAGCCTTTTGGACAATCACAGGAGAAAGCTCCTGGTATGTTTTGACAGATTCCACCTTGACAGAGGCGAGGGTCCTCTCTGCATTCATCAATATCTACCAAACACAAAAAGGATTGAAAATAAGTGTGACTGTTTTTTCCACTTGTTTCATAGACATGTTATTTACTGAGCGGGAGATCAGCATTGGGAAAAGCTATGGGCCACTAAGCTCGATTGCAGACTTAAAGAAAAATATAAATCCAGCTAGTAGCAGGAAAAGGGATTTAAACTAACAAGTTCTAGCTCCATACCAGCCACTAACCATGCTGCCTTTTAGAAGCTTTTTTAAAGCTAATTCCAAGAAAAAGTCAAAATCTATCAACAAGTTCTGATTATAACAGATTAATGATAGTCTGAATTATCTCCGTTCTTGTGTGATATTCGCTTGTAGCAAATATATATCAGAAACTCATATCTATTTGCTATCAGGTTAATGCTACCCATCCAAGGTTCTCTCCACCTAACCTTCTAAGTTTCGACAAAATTTGCTATTGCCAATCTATAAGCCTTGTTGGAGAGAGGCCTGTGAGAGAAAAGTGGATTACCCAACGACGCAAAACGAACATCTTGATTCCAGCACGTTGAGCACCAGGCTTCAGTGCCTCCAGCTTCTTGTCGGCCTGTCTGTTTATCTACCTGTCTGTCTTCCTGTCGGCCGGTCGCTTACCTTCTGTCTCCTGTCTGTCTGTCTGTCTGCGTGTCTGTCTGTCTGTCTGTCTCTCTGGCTGGCTGCCTGATTGCCTGTTCTGTCCGTCTGTCTGTCTGTCGTCAGCCTGTTTTCCAACGGGTCTGTCCGAAAGAACACTGAAGGCTGAAACAAAATCTAACGACGCGAACCTATCTTACCGTTGCACAGTTTCTTAGTGACATCACTCCTGAATCCTGCATTACAAACACAGATGTAATCCTTCATGGTGTTTTGACATTGTCCATTTGTGCACACGTCCTTCTTCATCCCAGCGTTATTCACACATTCATCCACATCTGAAGAAATGGCACAATTATCAAAATACGGTTAGTTTTCTCGGCTAGAAAAGAAAAATACGTTTTCTGCAGTTTACACCGCCACTGATACCCGTTTAGACTGCAAGACAGTTTCGTCGTTGTGTTATCGTAGTATCTGCGCAGCGGTACGCAAAGAATGGAAATCTTCTTGTAGTATATTCCTACTGAAAAACGTTGGTTACCCTTTCCAAGTTTTTTAAAGAGTATAAGTAAGTGAGATTCTGTCTCATATGCAGTTATCAAGACACACATCACTCTGACTGCCTGGTAATTAGTTACCAGTCTTTCCCTACCTTCTCCACCGCAGGTCATCCCAGGTCCCTTACAGCAGACTCGATTGTATCTCGCTGAGGGAAAAAAGCACCACTATCAATGCATGCTAACTATCGCTTCACATGTAAAGGCTGATTGTGCCATACGACAACAAAATTGTTCTCTTTGGCTTCTTTCATTATGCTAATCTTTTTTTCAATTAACATATCAAACACGAAAGACCCTGTTTGACCACATTTCCGAACACCGAGAAGAGAGTTGAAAATACGACGCGTAGCAGAATGATTTTGGCGAAATTTGAGCGAGTGATGTGGTCAAACACTGTCTATCGTGTTTGATATATCTTCTCAATCGAAACTAAAACTAAGGAGAAAACGGAGAAACGAAATCGTACGAAAATATATGCTAATTAAGATCAGATATCCAAAAACCGTCACGGTCATGATTTCCTTTATTCAAACTTGATGAATAATTAACGAGTTTAGGAGTAAAATCACAATAAATTAAATTACAATACTTAGAGAGGAAGCCACAGCAGCCTTAGGTAGTTTTTATGCAGGTCCTCTGTCTTGGTCGGGTGATGCCAGATGCCAGAAAGCACCGGGGCTTAACTTGCCTGCCTGTAACATGGGGCTACTACAGTAGAACTATCGCTACTCCTCCTGAATGAAGAGACGAACAGCTCATTATAGCCTACCCGTGCCCTTGAGTGGACAAGGAGTACAAGGATCGTCCCATCCCCTCTGGCCTCCATTCTCCATTCCACAACAGCACTGCGATAATGTTAAAAATCTCATTAGCGGCTCTGAACATCTGCTTCCCTCCACCTTCGCGTAGCAGCGACCAAGTGTTGTATCTGGAGAATGAAACACGAAATTCCAAAATTTCAAAGGAACTCACTCAGTCACGGCGTTTTGAGTTATTTTGGCCTTGAATAAAATTACCTGTAAATTGAAGAAAACCTGAAGATAGCTGTTTACTAAGATGGAAAAACATGAAAGAGATAATAATAAACCATAAAGGGCCGAGGATGGTTAAGGATGAAGAAGATTATTAGGGATTACAAACGACGAACCTGAGAAATTTTGGCTAAACTTTTCAAGATGCGCAAAAAAAGTGACGTAGCTTAATTGAAAGTGAAAATTACCATCTTTCTTTCTCCGCTTCCACAAGGAATAAACAATATCACATTGTCGATCTTAGCAGTATGCAGGACGCGCGTTACATATGAACCTAGCAATGGCCTAACTGGCCGTGAGTTTTCCTGTAGTTGAGTGGTTATATCATTGAACTTGTGAAAGGAGGCTTATATATAAGTTCGACTCCCCTTCTTTGTCTCAAGCTCATGACAAAAGAACTTGCATCTTTCTCGTTAAATTGTTACTTATAATCAGACGATTTTACTATTCAATTACACTCCACTTAAGGTCATTCCGCTGAAATAGAACCTGCACTGAGATTTTTGTGAAACCTTGCCTATCGATTGTTTATATCATGGGAACTTAAATTTTGAAATAAAAATGACGGGTCCCCATGTTCGTTTAGGAGCAAAAGCACCTTGTTTATACCCATAAAAATCCTTATAATAGCACCATGACTGTAGTTACGATTACTTGCTAAATTCACGTTTCCGACGATTGCTTTTTGTTCTACACTGAGAATCGTTCCATATTTATTTTACACAGAGAAATTTATTGCTCAATTCAAAACAACAGAAAAAAATGATAGGTCACCATACTCGTTTGCGAAAAAATGACGATTTACCTCTATGGCGAGGTCCAGCTGTAAAGAAAACGCCGCCATTTTTTAATGCGCGCGCGCTAATCACGCGTGAAATTATGCGCAGTAGGGATGCGAAATGCATTACTGGGGAATGACCTAAAGATACACCCCTAAAAATATCTACCTAGTAGAAAGAATACGAAATACAGTCGAACCTCCCGTAAGCGACCACCTAAAATGTCAAGCCTAGGTGGTCGCTTACGGGAGGTGGTCGCCACTTACGAGAGTTAAGTCCAAATAGACTGTTTTCGATATATTAAAATTCAGCTTGGCAGTGAGGCTTAGAGGACACAAACAAAGGGAATTGAATGACATGTTTATTCATTTCTTTTCTTTGTGTTCTCTAGGCCGCACTATCAAGCTGAATTTTGATATGTCGAAAGTGACCTATTGAATCAAGTGGTCGCTCACGGGAGGTTAAAAACAAAAGAAAATTTCAAACTTTTAGCTCTAAAAGTGGTCGCGGTTGCTTACAAGAGGTTTCAAATATAGTGATTTGACTCGAAAACTTTTGGTATTTTGAAAAACTGGTCGCTGAGGAGAGGTGGTCGCAAACGGAGGTTTGACTGTAGATATAGGTAGATGTGAGAAACCAACAGCAGAAGACCTGCGATCTTACCTAGACAAGCCTTGCCATCTGAACTTGGAGTGAATCCACGGTCACAAACACATTTAAAGGTTCCTGGCTCGTTCATACAACGACCGTTTTTGCATATATTATCTTGTTTACACTCATCGATATCTATAAATATAACAGTTAACACTCTACTTAAATTGACCTCATAATTAATTACTTAGTTACAGGGATATTCAATTACAAGACTATAATGTGACATTGTGATTAAATTTCCACGCAATATAGCATAATTTAGCAAGCATTTTAAAACCATGATAAAGAAGGACGTTTCTCGCCATATACGGACCTTTACAAACGTTTTGATCCACTGTGCCCTCGAATCCTTTGTTACAGGTACAGCGGTATGATCCACGAGTGTTCTGGCATGCGCCGTTCTCACAGCGTCCTGGAAGAAGCCGGCATTCGTCTATGTCTGTAGAAACAAAATGATTAGTTTGTGAAAAACTCTTGCACGGCGAAGGTGATATGCTTCTGCTTGAAGTTGATATAGCTGAATTAACCGCCGTATCGAACCTAATTTGGAGAAACTGACGTTTCTAAAAGTTACTCTTAATCAGGGCAAAAAAATGTACGTATCTGTAAAAAGCAGAGTTTACGTCCTTATGATGTAAACAAAGGCGTGTTTAATTATTTCGTTCAAATTGAACAAGGAACAGACGTGCAATGAAGTGCTAAAAATCGCTCACTTTTAAAGGAAATATTGCTGTCAGATCAATAATATTGAAATAAAGTTGACAGTTACTTGTGATAATACATTGTTCGTGGCTAGCCTTACGCAGCTCGTTTCATCCCGGCCAAGGGACTCATCAGAGATCTTTCTGCTTGGCAAACTCGTTGGGCATCGCGCCCAAAGTCCCGTTCGCTAACAAAATGATGACAGCAATCTCGCCTTATATCGCATAAGGATTCCCGACCGGGACGAAACGAGCTGCGTAAGACTAGCCACGAACAATGTATTATCACAAGATCAATAATATCTGGAAGTTAAATATCGTCAAAAAGGACATTGTTTTAGAAAAAAAGCAAAAATGTGCAAGTGTTAACATCAATACAAATATCTGTTGTATACACTATGTAAAAGATAGCGTTGTGCTTGACATAAAGAAAAGAAAAACTAATAAAGACACGTCCAGTTTCAACTGCATCAGTCCCTTTTTTTCCCTTAATTTGCCATTTTTTTTCCCAGCTTGGTTTCATTCCTATTCCTCATCTTTACCCGACAAAAGCAGGTGAAGTTTAAAATAAAGGTCTCACGTTGTACTCACCGACGCAGTATCGCATATCGGAACTGGGTTCGAACCCAGGGCCACACGAGCATTCATATCCTCCAGCGTAATTAATACACTGACCGTTGGCACAGACGCCCTGGGACTGACACTCATCAATATCTGGAGAACAAAAACACGTGACAATCAACGACAATCCGTAAAAAGAAAAGTGACGCACTGATCATCAAAAGATCTCTAATTACCACATTACATTGCCAAATGCCTCCAAAGATACAAATGAGTTGAATAAAAAGATTTACACAGCAACAATAAAACAAGTATTTTGGGGAAAAAATACAGGATTACAAGGATGGAAGTGGACTGCAGTTTAAATCAAATTTGATTTTGTAAAAGGATGTCAAAAAATCAAAACTGTCATTCTGGTCAAAATTCAAAGTTAAATCTTTAAGTCATCAGTTTTTCTTTTTCAGTTGATAATCCTTTGCTTCCATCACTTTTCGTATTTCTCTTTCTATTTAATAAGCAAATTTATAAAAAGCAAAAAAAAAAATTTTACAACAAGCTCCCGACCTAGTTATTAAAACCATTGTACTCAGCCGCGCCATTGCCCATTTAAAGGTCAATAATTAACGAATAATGCGATTGCTGGCAATGTAGCGTTAATTACGCTTAGTATAACATTGAATGACGTTCAAACTCATTACCTTTACAAGTTCTCTTATCAGATGTGAGAGTGTATCCGCGCCGGCACTGACATGTAAAGCTACCTCTTGTTCTGACACACACACCGTTTTCGCAGACACCTGACTGAGAGCACGGATCCACACCTACACCAGAAGAGAATGTAATTTAACGCCACACAGCTGAGTCAACGCCTACAACGCCTACAAAACGTTTAGATAGTGTGGAGTAATTTATCTTGGAAACTAAACGAATTCCGCCTAACTTAGGCCCTGTCGACACTGCGCCAGAGAAATGTGAAGGCGCCGTTTTCACCGTTCACACTACGCCGGAAAAATTTGAAAACTTAAAACGCAACAATCATCGGTCTTTTGGATTTGGATTTGAGGGAACCTCGGACAGGGAAATCACGTGATTATCGTGAGGTCACCGTTTTCGAAAAGCTTCGTTTTCAAAATGTTTTCACTCCACGTTAAAACACAAAGCCGGCGTTTTCAAATTCTTCTGGTTTGAAGAGCGATGGATAAGTGTGGACGGTAGGCCCAACCGTAGAAGTAAAGAGCTCTGCGTTTTCAAATTTCTCTGGCGTGATATGGACGAGGCCTTCATATGAATCAAGGCCTTGTGTTATTGGTATGCAGAGGTTGTTGATCTAAACGGCATTTAACAGCAAGGTGTAGAATTTAGCCCGCGGTTTTTCTGAGAATTGAATTGAGTGTTGCAGGCAATTTGAAGACAGTTTAAAAAAAAGCAATTACATTTTCCATGGCCCTCGATGCACCGTCATATGCTGTAAAAAAGCAACAACGTAAACTATAACAACAACAACAACAAAACTAAGAGTTAATTAGGATCAAAGATGTGACCTGTGAAGGTGAATTAATCAACATGACACGAGCGTGGGACAAAGAAAAATTCTGAGTCCCCGACAGGAATCGAACCCATGACCTATCCCTGTCGGGGACTCAGAATTTTTCTTTGTCCCACGCTCGTGTCATGTTGATTAATTCACCTTCACATTTCATTACCGAGCTTAAAATTCTCTATCTTTATTAACTTATCACTACTCACGATGAATTCGATAGCGTTGATCCTAGCAGTATGCAGGACACCTATCATATATGAACTCAGTTAAATGACCTTGCTCTCCATGAGTTCTCGTAGCTCAGTGGATAGACCGCCCGCCCGGTGTTCGGGAGGTCATGGGTTCGATTCCTGTCGGGGACTCAGAATTTTTCTTTGTCCCACGCTCGTGTCATGTTGATTATTTCACCTTCACATTTCATTACCGAGCTTAAAATTCTCCATCTTTATTAACTTATCAAAGATGTGACCTGTCTTGTAACAAAAGGTAGAGGCAGGGTGTGTAAAGGTGGGCTTCTTAACGCTCATCACTGAGCTCGTCGCGGTAATAAGGGAGAGATCTTAGTGTCAGTATTATAGAGATTTAGTTTTAAGTCTGTACTCGAGAATAAAATACATAAATGTATAGAAAAATGACAAGAGACCAACCTGTTGTGCAGCTCTTTTTATCAGAGGAGATCTGGTACCCAGGATTACACTCACACCTATAACTACCCTCTGTGTTAATACAACGGCCATTTCTGCATAGCAGAGAGTTCGCAGAACACTCGTCTATATCTAAAAAATATGAAACGCACATAAACATAAGACCTACAGGTGACTGTCGAGAGGCAGGCCTAATCCAATGGGTTTTTACAATAACTGTCTAATTTGTCACGCGCTGATTGGCTAATTTTTATCATCAATAAGAGTACAGACGGATAAAATCTTAACTTATGCAAGCTTTCAAGTTCAACTTTCAACTGTTAAACTGTCAACTTTTAACCAATGAGATTTTATGGACTTTTTTAAGTAGCCAATCAAAAAGCGAGAAAAGCTATTGACAACGTTCACGTCATTTTGAGTAAAACTCACTTATCTTTGTTTACGGCGTTTTTTCCCCTCATTTATTCCCGGCATTTGGCCATTTTGGGGTCTTGTTATTGTAAAAAACTAATTGTGCGGCTCGCGGTTCCACAGCTACTTTGACAATGTTATGACGCAATTTATCACCAATAAGAGGACAGACGCATAAAAACTGATGTCAATGTGTTAATTTGCATTGCGAGAATAACAAAGTCATGCAACTTTCAAGGTTGTTGACAATGTTTGTCATCCTTTAATTCTAAAACGAATTTTACTTCTAAAGCTATTAAATGTATGTCCGAATCATGAACTTTACATCCCCGAATACAATCTGAAAGTCTTGATCTGATTTCTCCTTCTGTATACGTTCTTTATACTTTTACCGCAACAACTAAATACTTAACAATTAGACCCGTAGCCCGCAAGGGCTACGGGTCAATAACCCATGAGGCGAAGCCGAATGGGCTATTGACCCGTGGCCCTTGAGGGCGAAGGTTCTAATTGTTTTAGTATCACCCAACTAGTCGGACAGAAAAGGCAATAATAAAGTTAGCAAATGCAAGTTAAAGAAATAATTATTTGGGAATAAAACGAAAGAAAGCGTCACGCTCGATTGCGTAAATTTCAAATTAAAATTAAAGTTAATTAATTAGCCAATTAAAATGCAGGATTTGCATTAGTCCACTAGTTGGGTGATACTAAATAGAAATAGACCTTTTGAATGTTGTCTTTTTTTCTTATATATAACTTTTCCTTTAACTGCTCACGGCGGGAGAGGAACCATCTATATCCTCAACGCGTCGCCGCTTCGAATTTTGGCGGGAATAAAGGAAAAGGCGGGAAAATTCCTGCTGTAGGTCAAACTTACCAAGACATACGTTGTCTCGTCCAAGTATGTACCCTTGGTTACACACGCACTGGAAACCGCTGGGTACGTTTATACACCTCCCATTAGGGCATATATCCCCTTGCTTTTGACACTCCTCAACTACGAAAAAAAACGTAAATTTGTCAAGTTTCACCATAGTTATGGTTTCACGACAGAAGTAGTAGAATAAAAGCAGTAAAGGGATGCAAGAATTTCACGGAAACTCATTAATGACTTTCACAAGGCTTTGTGCTCAATTGTGCGACAAGAAAGCAAGCAGACAAGAAAGGCTTTGAGAGCAGGGGTCATGCAGTAAGTTGAATGTCAAAATGGAAAGAAAAAAAGCTGGCCACTTTTGGTCAACGACAAAACGAATACAGACAAGTTATCCTTTAGAGTAGGGTGTGAAGAACAGGCATACTAGTCTGTGTTGTGGCTCTGTTTTGCACTCCTGCACGAGGAGCCCTTATCCGGTTGATTACATCGCCACCAATCTTTTGTCTTCGTTATGTTATAACATACCTGGAGGCTTGTCCGTTGGTATAGAAATATTTGGACACAACGTTGTATATTCAGCTGAAAAGGAAAAAACATATTCCGTTTTAGTGTACAAAAAAATAGAACGCAGTCTCTTTTGTACATTGTACGACTTAAGACAAAAGGGCTGTGTGATAGCTATTCGGCTTTGTTTGACATCTAACAGAGATTGCGTTACTGTCGTTAGACGCAAAAATCGAACTGACACATAAAAGATATATGTTACATGGCAGTCCTTGTCCATCAGAGAGCATGGACTCTACCTGCGGCGGGGAAGACGCGCTTGCTGCGATCACGTGCAATAACATGTTAGTCACGTGCAACTCACGTGTTCCTTGGTTGGGGCATCGTTCGCAGAGTGGTCCCCAGCCCGCTGGCTTCTTGTCAGAGCAACAGCACTCGTGCTTGGTGGTGTTTGTGGACGACTGATCAACACAGTAATTATTTACCACTCGTTGATAACAATATCCGGAGTTTTTCCCTGGAAATAAACGCTAAATATAAATTATTTCGTAAGTATTAAAATTAGACTTACGAACCTCTTTTTAAAAAAGATAATGTAAACGAATTTTTACTCTCAAACGAGGTTACACGTATTTTAAATTGGCCGCCATTTATGAAAAGGGTCTATGGGATAACCTTAGGTACAAGCCAAGTTGCCAATCAGGCCGGAGCTTCTCCTGGTTTCTGTAGCATGGATGGGATGCATCCATCGCAGGGTTACGCCCCAGCATTAAATTCGCCGGTACCCATTTATACACCCGGGTGGAGAGAGGCACCGCGAGAGTAAAGTGTCTTGCCCAAGAGCACAATGCAATGTTCCCGGCCAGGGCTCGAACCCAGACCGCTCGATCCGGAGTCGAGCCCACTAACCATGAGGCCACCGCCCTCCCTCAAAAATCTTAAGCAATGGTTTAATACAGTTTCTAATATGTGATGCGCTTTGATCCATTCAATACAATGCGCTTTGATCCATTCAAAGACTAAATATCTTACTTATACAGAAGCTCCTGTCCTGATTCAGAATATATCCTTCCTGGCAAACACATCTAAAACTGCCGACTGTATTCTCACATCGGCCATTTGCACAAATGCCAGGGATCTCGGTGCATTCATCTACATCTGAAGAAAAAAGAGCACAAGAGAATCCTTGGCATCAACCGTCGAAAAACAAGGGAACTAAACACTCAGATGACGAGAAAAATAGGGGGTTAAAAGGAGTGCAAGATTGATAGAGGCGCGGCAGGGTAAGGCATGGTCCTTTCTTTTAAGTTAAAGGTCAACCTGGAATGGACTATCTCTAGGTATCCTAGGATTTAGCTTAAAGTACAATCAGGATCACGTTGACTATGTCTCTGGCAAGTTTAGGGTCCCATATTTTTATGAGTTTGCAACGGATTCTTATGAAACTTCGCATGCTTCCTAAATTACATACATACGGCCAGTAATAATGTGATACACCAATCGAAACTCAAAATGACTGTTTTATAATTTAAACGGAGTCATGTAGCTATCTTTTAAGCCATTAGTTTTCTGATCTAAAATTTGAAGGTACCGTCAAAATGATTGTTTTCTAAGGTAGAAAAACCCTTAAAAATTAATGAAAAACCGAAAAGAAAAAAGAACGAACAGGCAAACGCATAATTGGTTTCGAGTTTTACCAAGTAGCATTTCATTTAATAAAAAAAATATAAACTTACCAATACATTTCTGTGAGTCCGCGTCAAGCTTTTTTCCGGCGGGACATTCGCAGCGGAAACTCCCAATAGAGTTAATACATCGCCCGCCCGCACAGATCTTTGGGATGGCTTTGCATTCGTCAATGTCTAATGGACATATGAAACAATTGCAGTTATTGTATTTACCGTTTATTAACTGTCACTGCAAGGAAGAATACGTACCTTGGCATGCTTTGCTGCGAAAATTTGGAAGAAATCCTCGGTCACAGGGCTCTGAAAGTAACGTAAGAAGAAAATCTGATAAATACAAAGCTAAGTGAACATTGCCAAATTAACTCCTTTTTCCGGCTACTGGTGGATGTTGGGGTTAAATGGCTAGTGTGTGACTCAAGAACCACGAGATGCTTGCAGTTTAAGAAGTATTAGGGTATTGGGATATAAGGATATTAGGGTATACAGGTATTACGGTATTAGGATATTTGGGTATTAGGGTATTAGGGTATTAAGATTTTAGGGCATAAGGGTATTAGGGTATTAGGGTATTAAGATTTTAGGGCATAAGGGTATTAGGGTATAAGGGTATTAGGGTATTAGGGTATTAGGGTATTAGGGTATTAGGGTATTAGGGTATTAGGGTATTAGGGTATTAGGGTATTAGGGTATTAGGGTATTAGGGTATTAGGGTATTAGGGTATTTGGGTTTTAGGTTATTAGGATATTAGGGTATTAGAGTATTAAGGTATTAAGGTGTTAGTTATTACGGTATTAGGCTGTTAAGGACATAGGGTGTTAGGGTGTTAGGGTCTGAAAGTGTTGGGGTATTAGGGTGTCAAGGTATTAGGTTGTAAGGGTGTTAGGGTATTAAAGTATTAGGATATTGGGGTATAAGGGTAAAGACCCTTTTCATAAATGGCTGCCAATTATAAATTCTTTTGTAAGTATTAAAATTAGCCTTACTAAGTACCTCATGTTTAAGTTGATAAGTATAAAGAACTTTTACTCCCAAAGGAGATTAGAGATGCTAATGTAAATGCATACAAAAGAATTTTAAATTGGCAGCCATATATGAAAAGGGTCTATTGCGGTACTTGAGTATTACGTTATCAGGGTATAAGTGTAGTAGGGTCTAGTAGGTGTAGTAGGGTGTAGTAGCCTATTAGGTTATTACGGTGTAGAGCGGTTTTCAATTGAGTGTCGTAAAACCAAAACCAAACCAATTACTTACCAATTAGACTACTCAGCCAATCTGGAACCGAAGTGAAAACAAAACCAAAACCAAAGTAATTGTCTAATTACTTTCGACACTCAATTGAAAACTGCTCTAAGGGTATTAAGTTGTTAGGGGTATTAGGGTATTAGGGTATTAGGGTGTTAGGGTGTTAGGGTATTAGGGTATTAGGGTATTAGTGTATTAGGGTGTTAGGGTGTTAGGGTGTTAGGGTGTTAGGGTGTTAGGGTATTAGGGTATTAGGGTATTAGGGTATTAGGGTATTAGGGTATTATGGTAATAGAGTAATAGGGTATTAGGGTATTGGGTTAGGGTTAGGGTTAGGTTAGGGTTACCCTTACCCTTGTCCAATACTGTCAGAGAGTTACGACCCGTAAAGACTGAGATGTCATGAGTCAATCACAATACCACTCAGAGCAAATTTTAGAAACAAAAAATTATCCCTCAACTCACGACAATTTTGGA
The DNA here is from genome assembly GCF_042242905.1 of Orbicella faveolata. Taxonomy (NCBI): domain Eukaryota; kingdom Metazoa; phylum Cnidaria; class Anthozoa; order Scleractinia; family Merulinidae; genus Orbicella; species Orbicella faveolata. The sequence goes on from NW_028301554.1 coordinate 928,902, forward strand.
ATCACGAAAACAAAGTTCTATTGTTATAAATATGATTTTTTTTTTTTTTCAAAATTGAACTGACATATCCCCTTAGCTCATTAATAAAAGTGTATTACTTGATAAGAGAGTAAGGCCTCGTCCACACTACGCTGGAGGAGTTTGAAAACGCAGCTTTATTTCTACGGTTAGGCCTACCGTCCACACTAATCCGTCACGAAAACGGAGCTTTTCGAAAACGCTCCTCAAACCGGCGGCATTTGAAAACGCCGGCTTTTCGTTTTCGTGTGGACGGAAAACAATTTGAAAACGAATGTTTTCGAAAACGATGACGTCACGATAATCATGTGATTTCCGTGCCCGAGTTTCTTTTCAAACACAAATCCAAAATGGCCGGTGATTATTGCGTTTTTACATTCCTCCAGCGTAATGTGGACGGAAAACGTTTGATCCGTTTTCGAAGTGAAACCAGCGTTTTCAATTTCCTCCAGCATAGTGTGGACAGGGCCTAAGTGAGTTGACTTACTAGGCTTGGCAGGACAACGCTCGCATGGATTCCCCCAAGCTTGTCCAATAGTTGCACAGCACGTGAGCCTCGTGCAGACCACACCCTGTAACTGGTTATGACACATTCGATTCCTTACTTTGGTGTAACATGGACCAACTCTGTAATCTTCAACAGAAACAAATCTAACGTTAGTACAGACTGTGAGAGACTTGCGGGTTAATGGCTTTTGTTCTGGTTTTAAACCTGGTCTGGGTCATCGTGTTGTGTTTTACCACGTGGAATTTTCACGAGTAACGCTTGCAAAATGGAAGAACCGCAGCCCTTCTAAACATCGCTCTGACGATTTTCGCGACAAATTTACCTTACGTTTTCAAATTCTTTTCGCTGAGGTCTTGTCGCAAAACAGATGCTTCGCGGTCTGCAGTTGCATGTTATCGATAAAGCTTCGTGCTAAACCTAAGTGGAACACTTCCAAAATTACGACAACGCACACAATTTTTTACCTTGCTGACAGCGGTCTCCGGTGAACCCATAAAGACATGCGCACTTGTCTGGTCCAACACAGCGACCACCGTTGAGACACTGCTCCTGGCAAATGGCTTTAGAAATAACGAGAAATCTTAAGAAACATAACTTTTCTACTGCTCAGTTCAAGGATATGAAACGCTTTTACTATAATATCGTGATTATTTCCTGCGACACTTGCAAGTTGCCAAAATAGAAAGGAAGTTCTGTGATGAACTAGAATCCCATCCAGACTAGCAGAAACATTTCTTCTTTGTCGATACATGACGGAGTAGCCTTTGTAAATCCATCCCCGCCCTCCCCTCCAAACGTCTACCCGTTTCATTTGGGGGGGGGGGGGAGGGAGGGAGGTGCGGATGTACCCAGGTTACGATACGAAAAGGATATACTCTAGTCGGACGGTCACTTTCAAGCAGAGAGGTCATACACAATATCGCTGCCTTTTGGACTTATCATTTACCATGCATGAAGAAACAGCTTCACAACCACAATTTCCCAGTTTATCGTCATAGTAAATGGTTTGAGCCCAGGAGCATCAGTAGTTCGTAAGTCATTTTCACTTGACTCTGAAGAAGACTTCCGCTCAGGTTGTCGAAACATCAGTCACCAACAACAGCTCTTTTCAGATCTACCCTCACCCGGACGATCACGCTATACGAACTCAAACTGGTTTATCATCAACATCAGAAGAATGCACGTGGACATCAATATTAACTTACGTGACTCGCAAAACTTTCCCGTGAATCCATTCTTACAGGTGCAGTTATCTTTGTTGCAAGTTCCACCATTGAAGCACAACACGCTACATTGATCCCCTAAATACAGACACTTGTATTAAACATAAAAACTACAAAAAAAAAATCACAAACCCAGTTGCTAAAAGCGTAATTACGACATAGTACTACATGGGCTGTGACTACTGAAAAAGCAAAAGGGACTCGAATTTTGTTTTCTTTGTGTTATTTTATCTTAGTACAAGTAGGCTATTTTCACGATAGCTGTCTTTGTAGTTTTACAATAAATACGTCCTTCAAGTGATTTCTACGGAAGCAAATAACTTAAATCGGGCAACTAAACCATTATCTTTGTATCCTGATAAACTTTTCCCCGGGCAATATACTTGTTCAGAGTTCTAGGACAGTATAAAACGATTAAATATGAGTCGTTTTGACTTTTCTGTAAACAAAACAATTGCCAAAGTCGGCTGGCTTCTGAGGCGACCCCAAAACTTGTCCCTTTTTAGACCGCCTGACTATTTTGTATCATGGCGGCTATGGTAAAGATACCGTTTTCTCTGTTGGTTTCACATACCTTGCGCCTGAACCCCGCTGCATGACGGACTGTACGCGCCATTCGGACATCGACAGACGCCAGGTCTGAAACACTCTCCGGTCCCGCAGCCGTAGCGGCACATAGCTGAAGGAAACAAACACAGGATAATTAGCATCGCACTTTCAAAAGATGGTAAAGAAACTCTTATTGAAGCCTTCGACAGGAAAAGTCGTTAAAACGCCTTCTTGTTGCCAACAAAATTACAGTACCCGCAGTGCATCATCCAACCAAGTTGCAATACCTTCATTTCGAACTAATCTTAGGAGATTTTGCCCCAGCATTATTGGAAGTTTCTTTTGGAATAATATTCTGCAATCCATTAGAGACAAACCATCTAAAAAAATGTTTAGAAAAACACTTTTACGCTGGTACCTTACTCAATACTAATGAAAACATTATCTCTTTATAACTTTCTGAGCTATTTTGTCATTTTTCTCTTCTTTTTCTTTTTCTTTTTATTAATAATCTCAAGTTATACATAACTTTAAGGGGCACGAAATTAGTTTATCTAGATGTGCCCCTCTCCTCTCCTTCCAATATACAATGTAATTCAATTTAAGTGATGCAATTTCTGTTGTTGTTGTTTTTTTTTTTTTTTGCGTTTTTTTCTTCCTTACAAAGCACTATCGGTTACTATTTACTTTATTTACGTTATATTTACATATCTATATATTAGCTAGGAATTGGAGGAATAAAATAAAATAAAATAAAAAAACTTAGACTTGAAAACGGAGCTTTAGTTCTACATTAATCCGTCACGGAAACGGAGCTTTTCGAAACGCTCTTCAAACTGGTGGAATTTGAAAACGCCGGCTTTGCGTTTGGACGGAAAACATTTTGAAAACGGAGCTTTTGGAAGATAATGGCATCGCCATAATAATGTGATTTTCCTGCTCGAGTTTTCCTCAAACGCAAATCCAAAATGACCGGGCATTGTTGCGGTTCCAAACTCCTCCGGCGGAGTGGGTTTGGGAAACATTTCATGCGGTTTCAGAGTGAAACCTCCGTTTTCAATTCCTGCGGCGTAATGTAGACGGGGCCTGATCCCCAACTTTATTACGACTAAATGCGCGCCCTTCTCTCGCGCTTTGGACTTTTCATGACGTATCGCCTCCGTGGCATGTCGGATTCAGGCAAAAATAAGCGGCATAAAACCGCGCTTACGGCACAAAATGCCTTCTTTGTCAGTAACAATGAAACCCAAAAAGCTGCGAGGTAAAACAGAAAAACTGTAATATGATACTATGGTCTTTCACAGGCTTCGTCAGACTGTCCGCTCGTAGCATGGATTGTGTTCAGCTGTCTTCGTTTACATGCACGTGTTTATAGATTTTGTTTCAGTTCACCACAGTGTATCGTAAGCTCGATTACCAGCCGCTGTTCGGGATAAGAGCTCGCGCTCCTCCCCCGAAGTCTTCTCTGGAAGGAACGTAGACCGGACTCGAGAAAGCGGCGGAAATCGAGCACAAGTGTATCGACACATTTCTGAAATATGATTTCAAGAGGCTTGATTAATTAAAAGTGTAATTGTATTCAGTTACGAAAGACACGCCTTCTAATGATCTTTAAAAATATCTGGGCAACGGGCGAGAGGAACTTCCGTTTCTAAACTTAAGTATGTCATTGGAAAATGAGAAGTCAAAATCATTATGGCTCTTCATTCAAGAGATGGACTTCACTGTCAAGCTGAAAATTCAATGGCGAGTGTCTGCGGAAAGCGACTTTGCATACAAACATTTGCGATAAATTTTTCACACCTGAACTTATTTCTAGTTGTAGTAATCAAAGAAAGTGACTTTACAAACCGTTTATGTTATCTGCCATCAAAATGCCATTATTTATATGGAAAAGTTCTCAGTTTTTTCTGTGAAATTTTTCTGATTGAGGTACAGTCAAGCCTGTATTAAGCGGACCCCATATTAAGCGGACACCCAGCAGTGCAAGTGCCATTTTTCTTCCCACATTCACTGTAAAAAATACCTGTATTCAACGGACACCTCTATTAAGCGGACGCGGGCACCTTAAACTTGACTTTTATGGTCATTTCTATTGTTAGAAACCTGTATCAAACAGACACGGCAAAAAGAATGCATGTTTTTTTTGTCCACGTTTTAGGCAATATTTTGTTATTCGGTTTTATTTTTACAAAACTTTTGTTCTTGTTTGACTTTGTAAACCTTCACATGATTCGATCAGTATAGATACTGTTTCTGTATACTTAAATCGTTTTACTTCGTATACTTGTCATTGTTTATGGAAATAAGGTATTTCAGAGTTCTCGACCGTTCACAAGAATGCTATTTGACCCCTTCAAGGTCTTTTAATACTGAGGACTACTAATATGACTCTTTTAAGACGAATTCTGAGAGAACCTGTTTTCAACGGACACCCAGTGTTAAGCGGACACTAGCACGGGTCCCGAGGATGTCCGCCTAATACAAGTTTGACTGTATATAACATCAATTGTTTGTATTTATTCAGTGGCCTAAAGAGGATATTCTATTGCAGTGTTTATCAACGTGAGAGCTAGGGAAGTTGCATTGTTGGAGAAGAATAAAGATACGTGCTTTTTGAAAAGTGGTCAGGAATTTAAAGACAAGTTTTTACTGTACTTGAGTTCATCTTTGATATCACCACTGGTAATGGCACTTTTTGGCAATTTTACCCTACGTTTCTATTACGAATCATTTTTACAAGAATATGGAGGCTGGAATTGGTGACATCTTAAGAATATGTTAAGAAAATACACAAGGATGAGATTTTGTTGAGAACATTTTTTTTGCGTGTTGAAAGAAAATAGAATGCACTTAAATCGTATACATGCATATTTTAAAGAAAAAAAAATGAACTTTATTTTTATTTTTTTAAGGCAAAACGGCCAAGTGTCTGCTAGCTTACGGGCTGTAAGGTACAGCGATAAAGCACGTGAGTAATATAACACTATACAGCCACCAGACAGTTACGTTGTAATTGATAGTTCAATTCCTGGTCACATCCGTTTTATACTGAAATACATGTACTCAACTTTGTAATCTAAGAATGTACACAAGAATATTTTCAGCCTAAAAATTTGGCAGAAAATTAAGAATACCCAGCCTGGGCAGAAAAATATACATTCTTATCAAAAAAAGTTTACCGCGTAGGCTTATAAGAAACCTTATTTGCTGATCTAGAGGTAAATAAAAGCCGCAGCTGTATACGTGATAATGGCCACGTCCAACAAAAAGTTGAATCAGTTCCCACAACTTGCAACGATTTCTTACATGCTGAAGAAGAGGAAAACGTGACAAGTCCGTGCACCTCGTCTAGGCGCATTCCAAATTTCATGCGCTTTTCATTTTTCGCTTTTAATTTTACAACTAGTAACAACTAATAAGGCAACTTCAATGCTACACGTTAGTTCTACTTTATAACATGCGTGAAAGCAACTTGCAAAACACATTTTGCGACAAGCTTTGCAATGAAAATTAATTCTCCATACTTTGTAACTGTTCTTATCTTTAGTAAGTGGATAGTAGTAGTATATCATTATCATCTCTCAACAAGAATAACTAAGCAATGATTTTACTTTAATCCTTAATGTGGTATATCTAAAAATATGAGCATGGATTTCCCAAACGATAACGATTTATAGAACCGTTTCGTTTCGAACTCAGCAAAGCCACAAGATGCAGGAAAACTCTACAAGCTGAAACGACTTACAAAAATAAGCAAAACGCTCTCAGTTTTAAGCTAAGTGATTATCTTTTTACACGCAAATCCTTTATCGCATCAGGAGAGATAAAACAAGGCAGATATAACTGGACGACCTCTTGAATTCCTAGATGACTTTTGATTTTAACAACAAAAAAGTTTGAAAACGTGATTCCAACCAATGGGTCTCTTAAAGAATATAAGGTCTTAGAAACAGAATTCTACCCAGAGACACGAGAAAGGTCACGTTCGATTGAAATATTTCACACTTCAGTGGAAAAAAGCTGTCGTACGTTAAAATTTGTGCCAGACCGAAAACTTGGAAATCCTCCATGGTATGACAATTATGAGAATTGTTGACAGTTATAAAATAACTCTTATTTATGATGTTGAGAAGATGTCGGACTTGACGTTCAATAACAAACTTTTACAATATGACAGTTTCGGAATTAAATAATATTAAATAAAACACAAAGAGTGAAACCCGAAGTGAAAGAAGATCAGGAAGTGATTACGAGTTATCAACGTTCATTTTCTAAGCCTTGAAATTATTAAAACAAAATCTGAATAAAAGAATGAAAATTGCTTCCATATGGAATCATATTTTTGGTAACTGTTTGATTTTCAATAGAATTACAACAGACTTTCCTCCCAAGTGAAAGCTTTTAAGTTAGCCCTTTCGGCGTTTTGGCGCAATTCATCCTTAATTAAGATGACGACGGAGGGAAGTGTTTCAGTCTCATAGCACCCATACCACTCCATCCCCTAAAGTCGTTCTTTCGAACTGCAGACGTTACTCCGAACCGAATAAAGATCCTAAATTACATGAAATGCTATTAATCTTTACTCCCTTAGCTCCATAAAAATATCACTGGAAAACTAGCTTTCAAGAGTTGATTCCACGACAGACTAAGGTATTGTAAACTCAATCATTGCTCGTCAATTCCCCCTACAGGACCGCCCCCCCCCCCTCCAACAAAAAACCCCCTTCAAAATCGGAAAGTAATTGAAAGAGGTTTTTCCCCTCCCCTACTCCGCTCCACCCCCTTTGCCCTTGTTCGACTTTACCGGAAGGCTGATCTGTTATTAAATTTAAACCTTGAAGCGAAAACTGAGTATATGTTTCCCAGGTAGGTCCACTATCATGTTTCTTCTGAAGAAAAAACTTCGAGATGTCGGGAGTTCGTAAATAATAATTAATTAAGGTAAATTTGAGTGCTGAAATAACGCGCAAAGGAGCACTACTGTTATCGCGGTTTTTACGGAATTCAAATTAAATTAAATTACAAGGTGTCGGAGAGTCATTTTCCAAGACAGGAAAAGAACACTAGAAATCTGCTTTGGGTTAAACCACATGAAGGAAAAGCTGGCCTGGTACGTACACAAGCTGAGAAAATCGCACGGAGAAATGTTTAGCAAAGGAAATGTCAACAAACTCCGATTTTTACACTACAGATGTAACCACTAGGAGAGGAAAAGGACTTAAACTGAAAAAGGTATCATCACTCTTATTTGAAAGTGAAGAGAAATAAGTCTAATTTGCCTAAGAAAATTCTCTCAAACAATTAACACAATGAAAGCTGTAAAAATACTTACGGACGATACAGAGTCCCACAGAAGGTCTTTGTTGCCAACCCGGGCAGCAATAAGGATTAATTCGTCCGCCACACACATTTGGCCTAGTGAAATCATCAAAACATCACATTATATCAGTGATATAGAGCCATATAAAGATTCTATAAAGGGAGGAAATCAATCGGCAGTTGGTGAACTCAATTAACGAGATTACACATGGGAACAAAATCTGTCATTGTACACGCTGCATGAATCGAGCTTTGATAAAGAAAAATTTACAACCGAGTAAAGAAGATCGACAATGGAGGCAATATTGACCTGGATGCGTTTCGAACAAAGCAAGCAGCTAGATGAAAACTACATTGGAGAGAAGTCATACAGTAAGGTTTAATACTTTGCAAAACTTATGTCTGTAACACTAGCCATTGTTTTGTTCAGCAAAATTTCGGTCGACCACATTATTAAACAGTTCACAGCACTGCTCAAACGAAGGTTGTATTATTAACGCGCAAAAATATCTTCAATCCAATAAAATACTTAAGCTAAAAAAGCGAAATCGGCAGTTGGGAGTATGTTGTACAGAAAGACAAAGCTCGACTTACCCAGTGAGTATTTGTTTTCTTGGGACACCTTCAATTGTCTCGCCTTGGCCCTGGCTAACATTGAACTTCTGTCCCAATGAACCGCTCCATAACATCACACAAAGCAAGGCGATTAAACTACTCGATGCCATTTGGAGCCCTTTTGTGGTCTTAAACAACAATCAAGCACTTTACGTGATGCACTCGAGCAGAAAACTCTGCCGTGTGTACGAAACGCCAAGGCAATTAACCGCGTCTGTTGCCTGAAGCGCGTTGTCCAAACGCTTTCTACGTGTAACCACTGTCGCAAAAAAGAACTTGAACTCAAAGCCTCAGTGATCTACTTGCTCTCAACTCAGTTCAAGTATATCTCAAGGCGTGGATTGTAAACGCTCCAAGCTATGTTGATTTTACATAGTTCCACTGAACCCGGCTCAAATTGACAGGAAACGCGAATGCCTGACAAGAAATCGGATACATGCGAGGTGACTTGTGGTCAAATTCGATACCTACACTCATTGTGTTTGTTATTCACTTTTACAGAAAGCATCTAATCGGACATGCGTCTTTCGTTTGACACTAAGCGCTTCAAATTTTAAGTTGATGGGACATTATTGTCTGTTTTCAATTTTTTTAACTCAAAAATTGGCCACCGACTGGTGTGACAACGGTCTTCTCATGTCTCCTCGGCGGATGCTAAAACAACGAGGGTAATAAAATGTTCAAAAATATAACTTTTTTTCTTTTCTCTTTTTTTTCTGCACAGATCGCGAAAGAACAATCCACTCAGGAATTTTTTTTTTCGTGATTTCTGTTTAGAAGGTTAATACAGTGAGAAGGTATTGTAAAGGGCCCGAAAAGGCGATATACATACTATGCAAAGAAAAAACTCTACCCACTACCAAAGGAAATGTTGTCCCATTTTCCTTTGTTTTTTCCGACCGAAATCCCGGTACCTCCCTTCCAATATGTCGTGTTTACAACTCAACTTTAGAGAAAAGTTTATCTTAACCCCACTCCTCTCCCGGCTTTGCCACTCGTGCATTTGCCAGGCCAACGAAACTGGAGTCAGAACCGCCCGTTTCCCCTACTCTGCTCTCTCGCTTTCGATTCCTTCCCTTTTCTCTCCTGTTCCCGTCCCCTGTAAATTACGAGACTCAAAGCACATCCTAGTCATTTAGCCGCACAATTCTTAGGCGGTTAAAAGTCAGTCTAGAGAAAGTTTATTTTGACAAGTTTTTTTTTTTTTTTTTTTTGACCAGTTAAAAAAAAAATAGGAACATCCATCTTCTGAGCCTGAACTGGAGAGTAGGAGGTAGCCTATAACTGAATATAAGGGGAGGCTCCACCCAACATGGGTACCTCAGTCAGGCTGTAGTTATATAAACGGGTAGGGCCTTCATAAGTTTATTTTGCTATTTAAAAGACTCTTTCAAAACATCTAAAACTGGAAAGGACCCACATGTAACAGCTTATTCACCTAAGTATTTTTCTGGGTTATAGAACACAAGCCAGTAGAAAGAGAATTAAGTGTGCCTACAGTGTGTGGTACCATTTTCTATGGAAAGTGTGTAAAAGGCCTATAACTTTTTTTGTCAAAAAAGAAACATAAAAAAAGTTAGGAAAGGTGGACCTGCAGTGGTTTTATCAACATTGTAATTAGGAAGCCAGGGCAACCAGTTTTCACAGGCAGGGGGAGCATTTTGAACTGATATTCTTTATAAGAAAAACTTTCCTCTAGATGGTCAAGCCGGCAAGTGGGCAAAAATAATCCTTTCAGCCAGTCAATTTGCCTGGTACCCAGCCATTAATGAAATTCCTGTACCTCCCAGTGAAGCCCCCTTGTAGTCGTGGTTTCAACTGGAAGGTTATCAGTTTTCAGTCTTTTGCAGTTTGCAAGTGTTCTACTTGAGTTAATTATAATGGTATATTTTAAGGCGCTAGAAAGCCAGGCAGTATTGCTCTTCTAGCAACTTCAAATAATTATTAAATTGTTAATATTATCAATTATTAATATTAATTATAATTAGTAAATTATCTCATGTTGTATAAGTGCCATGTAGCTTTCTCATTTTGTCTCATGATTTCTTATTTCATCACGCACAAGACAGGCTCTCTATTAGCACAGAATTCTCATCGTAACATCTATTCTTTACACCACTTTCAAATCTAACCTAACGTATATACACAACAAACTCAAGTAATTTGAAAGCCTTATTAGGGGTTTTTCCAACCCATCACCCCCTAGGGATTATAGACAAAAGTGATTAGGGGTTTTTGGGATACGGGATATGGGACCTGGGATCAATATTAAGATCGCATAAAACAAGATATCCTGAAGGAAAATCATTTTTGCAACTTGAATTTAAGGGATATATATATGATATGTGGGATATTCAGATCCCTCTAATGGGGCCTCAGTTTTGACATATCCAAACAGATCAGCAACTAACCTTCCCCTGAAAATATCAACATAACTACTCACATAATTTTACAACTACATCCAGTATTAACCCGTCATTATAAAAAGGTGAAACATAGCACTTTTGGCAGGGATTGAAAAGTTACTATGACGATAATGCAGAGTTACTGACTACAATAAATAGCCTAATTTTGAAATTTTCTCCACAAAAACCCTGAATTTAAACATCTACATGTTAAGTCGTTGATTCATGCTGATTCGTGGCTAGCACTCTTCCAGACAATTCCATGAAAATAGAACCCGATAAGCTATAATTTTCCACTTTTTGGCAGGAATTGTCAAGAATTGCTGTCATTTCTGTACAAAAAGAAACCCATTATTATGGTGACCATACATTAATATTATAATACCTTTAAAAATGTCCCGTGAAGCCCCATGGCTGCCCCAAGGAATTCCCCATTTTGACCTCTGTTTCAGTCATTTGTACACTTAAGGGATGTTTTTTGTATTAGTTGTGAACAGGGGATTTGTTTTTCTCACTTCTGGAATGATTTTAAAAGGAATTGAGGAAAAGAATACATTGCCATCATTTGCCGTAAATGTCAACTCTCCACTTGGAGAAATCCCACCATTTTTTTAAGCGATATCGAGAGGGAGACTGGAAAGTATGGGGCGCCGTTTGTAAATTTATTATTTAGACCGAATTTATGCCATTTTCCCCTTATTTATAAATAATTGGAAATGCCACAAAATTTGTTTATAAATAAGACACAAGAACTTGTTCGTTGATATGTATATAATTATTTTAGGTACGTCCTGATTTATAAATAATCTTTTACCATAGAGTTATTATATATAAATAATAAATTAAACAACTTCAATTATTTATATATCAGGTCATCTCTAAAATAGTTATTTACATATCATAAAGTTTGTTAATCCCATTATTTATAAATAAATTACTTCGCCGGGAGTGTAAATTCATTATTTAGAAATAATAAATTTCACCTCGCCGAGTGTAAATTTATTATTTAGAAATAATGAACTTCACTGAATGTGTAAATCCATTATTTAGAAATAATGAATTTCTCCTCGCCAAGTGTTAATTTATTATTTATAAATAACGAACTTCATTGAGTGTGTAAATTCATTATTTAGAAATAATGAATTTAACCGTGTGTGTAAATTCATTATTTAGAAATTAATTATTTAGAAATAATGAACTTCATTGAGTATGTAAATTCATTATTTAGAAATAATGAAAGTATGAATGGGTGACCCAGCGTCTCTTGCCCGATCGATTTCGGAGGCCGTTTCTCGCGCTATAAGTGAGACAGTCAATGCTACCCTTGCTCAAGTAGGTAACGGCGGCGGTATGTAGCCTGAAATTCAGCACTGGCGGATCTGGGGGAGGGGCTGGGGGAGGGGCTCGGGGAGCCCGTTCTCCCCCCCCCCCCCATTCCCCGCCTCAGCTATCTATTATGGAGTTGTTATTCACTCAGCAATTCGGCAGCTCACACTGCAACAGGAACAACTACTCAAAGGCCGAGGTAACAGGTAAATTTTAAGAAAAGAAACTGCTGCATGAAGAAAATAAAAATCGCTTGGCGTGTTCAGTGAAATGTCTGATTTCTATTGAAATTCAATGATGGTTTAAACGTAAATGAATTTAGCTTTCCACGTGTACGATCTTTGGACTTGCCTGGAATAGACATGCCCAGCCGTGACTTGATGAAGACAAACAAAGTGTGTCACACAGCTATCCGTCCAAAGGTCACAAAGGTCACAAAGAATTTAACCTGCGAGCAAACTCACGTTTGAATCAAACGCGCGAGTGACGAAGAGGAATAGCGATCGGCGGGAAAGAGGCGCCAAGAAGTGACTTTCTCCTCTCGCGGCTTCGCCCGTCGATTTCTCGCTCTCAGCTACGCCGAGCGCGTTTGTGCTCCAACGTGAGCCTGTTCGCAGGCTACAAAGAATTATCTACGCATGTAAATACATTATTCGATTTCCCGATTTTAAAAGTTCTGCATTTTCTTCATGCAGCAATTTCTTGGCTTAAAATTTACCTGTTACCTCGGCCTTTGAGTAGTTGTTGTCGTTGTCGTTGTCGTTGTTCCTGTTGCAGTGTGAGCTGCCGAATTGTTGAGTGGATAGGAACTACGTAATAGGTATTTGAAGCGTGATTCTCGCTTAAACACAATTAAGCAAAATAAGGGGGGGGGGGGAACCTCCCCTAGATCCGCCACTGCTGAATTTCAGGCTACATACCTACCTGACTAACTGTCTTATAACGCGAGAAACAGCCTCTGAAATCGATCGGGCAAGAGACACTGGTTCAGCCATTCATACTTTCATTTTTTCTAAATGACGAATTCACATACTCAGTGAAGTTCATTATTTCTAAGTAATAAATTTACACTCAGCGAGATGAAACTTCATTATTTCTAAATAATGAGTTTCTAAATAACGAGTTTACACACACGTTTAATTCATTATTTCTAAATAATAAATTTACAGTCGGCGAGATGAAACTTCATTATTTCTAAATAATGAATTTACACACTCAATGAAGTTCATATTTATAAATAATAAATTTACACTCGGCGAGGTGAAATTCATTATTTCTAAATAATGAATTTACGCACTCAGTGAAGTTCATTATTTCTAAATAATGAATTTACACACTCGGTGAAGTTCATTATTTCTAAATAATAAATTTACACTGGGCGAGGAGAAATTCATTATTTCTAAATAATGGATTTACACACTCAGTGAAGTTCATTATTTCTAAATAATAAATTTACACTCGGTGAGGTGAAATTTATTATTTCTAAATAATGAATTTACACTCCCGGCGAAGTAATTTATTTATAAATAATGGGATTTACAAACTTTATGATATGTAAAAAACTATTTTAGACATGACCTGATTTATAAATAATTGAAGTTGTTTAGTTTATTATTTATATATAATAACTCTATGGTAAAAGATTATTTATAAATCAGAACGTACCTAAAATAATTATTTACATATCAACGGACAAGTTCTTGAGTCTTATTTATAAACAAATTTTGTAGCATTTCCAATTATTTATAAATAAGGGGAAAATGGCATAAATTCGGTCTAAATAATAAATTTACAAACGGCGCCCCATAGGAAAGAGCCAATCAGCGAGTAGACGCCTTGCGCATGTTTTTCAAACGAAGACTGCGAGACGAGCTGCGATGATTGTTTCTGAAAGAGCTTTTGAGTTTTGTTTTACTTTGGATTTACGTTTCGGTCATTAAGAGGGATTTTTCTCTATTTCTTGGTCTTTCTTTTCTTTTCAGGACTGTTTTGTCCGATCGGTGATTCAATTTTCTGGCGTTGACGCACTGACGTGTTTTTTTGCTTTGTACATCACGTTCGTTGTTCAACTTCAATCAGCTTCAATTCTGTACGTGATCCAGGAATATTCTGGCATTTATAAGCTGGATTTATAAGTTGCGTGATTGTGGTTCCCATCGAGGTACCACTGACGATCATTATGTTCCCGGCCTTTGTCTTGTCTTCTTGGGTCTACCTTCTTTGGTGATCGATTGTGGACCCTTCGTCAGCGAAGTCGACATTTAATTGTTTCCGTCTATTATTATTATTCTGGTTATGTCAGTGGAGGGCTTACTAAAAACGATCGCTTCGATCTAGGATGTCCTTATTCAAACATGTGCGAACTCGCCAAGTTAGCAAAACATTCCTTAATGAATCGTTTGTGACGGATCTCACATCACGACACATACCTGCCTTGTTGAAAGAAAGAGAACTTTCATTGGGAAGGACAGATAAAGTTTTCGCATCACAGTGGCTAGACGACAAGAAAGTAGTTTGTGGTACAAAATCAAATGAGGTGAGACGTCCAAATTCTCCTTTCTCAGATTACTAGAGGAGATGTAGTCGTGTTGACTTTGTACTGAATGTAATTTACGTGCACTGTGTACAATGAATGTTGTCATCGATCAAGAATTCTTTTCTTGTACGAAATTTTTGTACTGTAAACATTGACGACATGACATGATGCAATATACCAGCCGAAGCTGGGCTATACAATCAGGCCTCATGTGTTAACATGGCTACTTGCAACCTCTTCTCGTCAAACACCTAAACACAAATGCAAAGTGTATCTGCCTTTGGAATGTTTGATGACAACAAGTAGAGAGACCCCTTGTTGCTGAACTTAGCAATTCAAACTGGTGGATAATGTTATCCATTGAATAGATCACTGTCCAGTGAATAAATGTTGAGGAAACAAATTGTGCTATCCACTGGTTAGTGATTCATCTAGTGCATAGCTAGAAAGCACGCAAAGGGAACAAAACTGCAAGCGAGTGTGAAAAATAAGGAGAAGGGGGACAGGGTGAGACAAGGGAAGGGAAGGAAAAAAGATTCCTTTTCTCCCCACCACTTCCCCTTCTCGCTCACTCCCTCCCCACTTCTCCCCATTTTTTGCTCACCCCAGGCAAGCGTATTCACTCACTTGTTCGATATCTTCGCCTGGAAAAGAAAATGTCATCTACACAGGCTAGTGAATAGCATAATTTGTGTTGTTAACACTTATACAGTGGATAGTATTATTCATTTTTTTAACAACTTGGGCCTGGTCTATTGGAGGATAATCCTTTAGACTGAAAAAAAATATCCAAAACATGAACATTGGGCAGAGAAGCAAAATTGTCAAAATCAAAATTTTGGTATGAAATTGAACACATTTGAGTGCAGTGTATTTGTCTGTAGACAACTTGGCTCAAGAATAGGCAGATTCCCAAAGTGAAGCAAGAAAACCACTTTGAGCTTTCAAGAACAGAGATGTTCGAGGGCAAATTTTAGTTGGTAGACTCTACAAGTACCCAGTACTGCCCACTTTAAAATGTGGATGTCCTTCAGTCTACAAGTACTTTAAATTTTCAGTAGAAGTTCCTGGGGGTCGGGTACCTGGCAAATTGACCGGCTGTGAGAATAATTTTGCCCACCTGGTTTGACCATCTAAGGAAAGTTTTTCTTATATCAGAAGTTTAGTTCAAATAGTTTTGCCTACCTGTGAAAACCAGTTGCAGTCCTGCTGAAAACGTTAATGAAATCCTTGAATTCCCTGTTGTCTCTAGTTAGGAGAATATTGAATATTGAATTTTGGGGGACTGGCTTCAGTGTCACTAACTTTATTTTATCCTGCCAGTCTTGCAACAGATTACATGGTGTATGTCCTCTTGAAAGCAAATACTTTCAGCACACATTCTGGTTAATTCATTAATACTAAACATTGGTCAATTCTCTTAATAGCTTCTTGTGCTGGACATGTTATCAGACAGGAGTTTCTCCATTCCTGTTTTGGAGGGAAGCCCTAACAGTGAGATTCCTGAATCCAACTGTGGAATACACAGTATAAGAATAAGTCCTGCAAGAACATTGTTAGCTACAAGTGGTCAAAACCCAAATCATTTGGCAGTGTACAGATTACCAACATTTGATCCAATGTGTGTAGGGGAGGTATGTTCTGTATATTATCATTAAACTGATTGTTATATTACCTATATATAATTTGATCCACCTTTTGCATTGATCTTCACACCAGGTCCCGTAACAACCTTGTCACTTTGTGGATGAATTGTCTCAATGAAAGGCAATTTCACCCATAACATCACAGACCTGCCAAGCATACCCAGTCCTAACAGGGTTACAGCCCTTAATGGCAGCCCTGGTACATGTAGCTCCACTGATCCATTTTACAAAGCTAAAAACTAACTTAAAGCTAAGAGCCTCAGTTCCTTTATTCTAAGATCAAGAAGATCTAAGACCTTTAGTTTAAAAGTCTTCTATGCTACAATATATCATCCCCAGATCTATTTCTATGTTGTACTTTCCATGTGCAGCTGTATAGAATAAAAATTTTTTTATTTTTGACCAGCAGTTATGCAAATTTATTGGAACAAAAGAAAGTGATAACATGAAAAAAGAGTTCAACTCCCATGGGACTGCTTTTGGACACCAACATGGCAGCTGTTTCTTTGTCTTAAGACACCAAAATGGCTGCCATAACATGTAAAAACACTCTGTGCCATGACATTAGGCATTGTCAGTTTAGCCTATATTGGCCTTTTTTAGTTATGTGATCTGAGGGAGCCAGATGTACATGTAGTCAAGTCTTGAATACCCTGTTAGTAGTAAGTTATGAAAGTTTATAAGCTAAATCATTCTTTTTGCTATCTTCAGGGACATACTGACTGGATATTTTCTGTGGAGTGGATTGATGATTTTCACTTAGCAACAGGTAGAAATAAAGAGTGACTAGAACTAAAATATAATTAGAGCACCAATAAAGTTAGATTATTTTGTTGTCATTATTTACATGCAAGCGTATTTCTGTCTTACTGACTTCCTCTTCTTTGCCAAGTTACAGTTGAAAGAACATTGAAGTAATATTTAAGCCTCGAAAAACTAGAAATATTGTTACAGCCAGTACTATATCCAGGTGAGGTACCCAGGCCCCCAGAATTGGTGAATTGTTTTGAGGCCAAAATTGCAGACTGAGAAGGTTTTCCATTCACATGTTTTTTTTTAAACTTAGACACCAGCTTTTTTACTCTGAGTCCCAATGTTGTACCCAGGTTTTTTTTACCATGCCATAGAAAATACTGCCAATCAGAGCACAAGCAAGCCATTGTATATTCAATGGTATTACATCCTACCTTTCCATCATGTGCCATGTGTTTATCACTGAAACATACTAGCAAAAGTATGGCTCGGTGACATAACAACACAAGTTGACTAGGCTTGCTCAACACAACAACTTTATTCTCTAAGCATCTTGGGTAATACAACAGCTTAACACAACTTCCGGTTACGAATATATTACAGTCACATTTCATTGATTGCATTGGTCACTGTATTAATTTTTCCATGGCATAGTATAAGATAGTTATGCACTCTCTCACATGGTAATCCATGGAATACCTTGCTTGTCACTTGTATTTTCCTGGCACACCTGCATAAAGGCTTGTGTGTATATAGATAACTTGTGGGATATTCCAGGGTGTCTACCACCTGAAAACGTTGCATAACTACTATGTATTTGCTACTGGTATTAACAATGCCCCTCTCATGCAGGATCAAGAGATGGTAGCATTGCATTATGGTGTGTTCAGGATTCAGCCAGCCTTTCAGGAGATAACCAGTTTAAACTTTGTGTCAAATCCCCTGCCAACAAACTCTGCAGTGCTCTACCTCAGGCCTATGGCAAAGACAAGATAAGAGACCTTGTCTATGAGAGAAACTCACAGGTAGGATGATGTGAATTTGTTCAATTTCTTTTCAATTGCAGCTGGATCTAAATTACTTGTTTTCTATGATCTATGTATTGAATCATCTGATTTGTGAGTGTTCTGAACTTGAAATCCAGTGGTTCTCAGGGACAGGGGGGAGAGTCATTACCTTATATGGTCTATATCTAGGTGCATTTATGTCTGGTAAATGGAAGCCAAGAGGCCATTTCTGAGTTACCTTTCGTCTCTGTGTCAAAATGAGTCTTTGTGCTAAACCATTCAGATGAAAATGAGTTTCACTAACCGGTTCATTTTCTTGCAAAAACTTTGCAGAGTATCCCCAAGGTTTGTCCCATCCACTTTCTCCATCCACTTTCTCCATCCACTTTCGTGGTATTGTTCCCAGTTGTCCTGGGCTCCCAACTCCTGCTATGCTTATCAACAAGACTGCCTCCAGTCAGCTGAGGTTCTTTTTTTCAATTCATTATAATGCAAATAGCTTTTGTTTCTCAGGATTCAGATTTGGAAAATATATACTATAATATTCAAGAATCAAAAGTTTTCGCTGTTGTCTCTCCACAAGCAACTAAAACCTGGAGAGATACTCTATAAACTACGACAAAATAATATGGGTTGTCGACCAGGCTCAGCCAGGCTTGATACATGTATTGTCCTCATTCTACATGTATGGACCAAGATGAAGTTGAGGTTCATGAATGTGTTCTCTTTAGTATTTTATCCTTGTTTAATCAACAATGGTTGTACATGTATTTTGTTTTCAGACTCTAGTTGCTTTATCTGCACGTGGATATGTACAGCTCTGGGACATGAATACATGCCAAGTGGTAAGACCTTTATAACATAGCAAAACGATAACTAATTTGATTTACGTAGGTTGTCACAAAAAGTGACCTCCTACATTATCTTTATCTTAAGGTGTGAAAGTGTTAACAATTATCGTTACAAAATTTGCTCCTGAGAATAAGGTGTTTGTTATACATTACAGCATGCAAAGGAAATCCTGCCCAGTTTCTCAGGACTAGTACATTTTTTAGTCCGGCTAGTGGATTCTGACGTTCACTTGCTTGATGGGCAAGTGGCATTTCTTTGGAAAATGTTTTGGAAATTTTTTTAGGAAATTCAAATTGTGGACACTGTAGTTTATGTACATATACAGTGTACTGTCAGTAAGGGATGAAATTTTGAGGGGCTTGGGAAAAATTCTTTTAGGGTAGTGCATCATAGTTACAGCTTGCCCACTGTACAAGGGTAAGGGTGTATCTTGGGACAAAACAAAAACCACAACCTAAATTTGTACTTCCGTGACCAATAGAATCTGGTTTCTGCAGTCTTGAGATCTTGCTTGTGATTGTTTTACCGTTATAACACAGTAACAATTCCAGGCATGCTTAAGGTGTTCATGGTGACTGAGAATTCAATCCGTTTTCCATTCCAGCTTTCAGAAATCACCCCTGATTGTCAATTTGATTTATTATAAAGAGAGAACTGGGTGTGGTTTATACCTATAATGGGATCTGAATTCCTTTTTTTTTCCTTGCTTATTTTAGAAAAGTGCATTCTCACTGAAATATCCCGTGGAAACAGTATGTCTGGCACTGGAAAAAGACAACAAACTGTTTGCGGTTGGCTCTCAGTCACATGTGTCTTTTTACGAACCAAGGTGTGGCACAGCTGTAGGATATATTGGCTCACGTGACCCAGGAGCAGGTGAGTAGGGGAAAGGAGGGTGTCAGAGGGACAGAAGTACCCCTTTGATGCCACATGTCTGAAAACAAACAGTTCGCTGTTTTTCAAGGCCGAAGAAAAATTTTCTTTCTTTTATTCATGTGAGATATCACACGAATGTCTGATGGGGCCGTTTTTCACTTGAGTGTCGAAAAGTAATTGGTTTTGAATTGTTACGCTATGAGTAGGCCACGATTGACTTAAAAAACTCGCGCCACTTTCTCATCCAATCAGAAGTAAAACCAAACCCATTACAAGTGGCCTTTACGCGTTTTCCCGCGCTTAACGCTTCCATTTACTGTAAGTTTTGATTGGTTCACTGTCTTGTCTGAGTCCTTTGTGATTGGCTAGAGTGATTACTTTGGTTTTGGTTTTACGAGGATCAATTAATAGCCATACTATTGTGAAACTTTGTTTAAATTGTTTTCTTCAAATGTATTTGGTTCTTCACTCTTTGCAGCCATCCCAAAAGCGCCGTTTTGAATATATCACATCAAAGTACCAGACACGATACGACAAACAGCTGAACGTTACTTTTCTCGCCAAAATGAAACTAGCTCACACGCATGCGCGCTTGTACTATTGGTAATTCTCGTACCCATATCTTCTGGGTACAACATTAGGTATTGATAAGTCTCTTACTCGTTGTAGAATCTCTTCGTTCCTAATCATTTAGTTTTGTTATATTCTCTTCTTAGGTGTGCGTTCTTTGAGTTTCCGGGATCTTCTCTTGACTGTTGGTACAGGTTTTGGGTCGTTGTTCTTCTTTGATATGAGAGCTTATCAGTTCTTGGGACGAGCGGACAACGATGCAATGATTTGCTTCAAGTCAGGAAAAGGCTGGCTGGTAAGAGGAAAATCGTTTTTGTTGATTGGTGAAAACTAACTGAATAGCCAGTGAAGGAAACTCTGTTAATCAAACGACGAAACGTTTTGAACGTACATGTAGGTTGATCAATTATGCTTCAGACATATGAACTAACAGGCAGGCCGACAGAGGGGCAGGCCGACAGACAGACATAAGACAAATAGACAAGCAGACAGACACGCAGGCAGGCAGGCAGATAGACAGACAGACAAGCAAGCAAATAGTCAGAAGAACAGATGGCAGTAACGCTCTCTGACTGACTGACTGACTGACTGACTGACTGACTGACTGACTGACGGACAGACAGGCCTGCTGAGCGGCTGACTGACTTACAGACTGACTGACTGACTAACGGACGAACGGACGGACGGACAGACTGACTTATGGATAGTCAGACGAACAGTCAGACTGTCACTTCACATTGTAACAACCTATAGTCGATACTCCGTCTTCACGGACATCCTTGGGACTACAGGCTTAATTCTAAACGAGTGCACTGTTTAACGTCAAACGTGTTAACTTTATGTTTTAGCGTGACGACCCGCAGGATGCATATGACTACATGTTTGAGCACACTCTGGTCTGCCGTAGCAATGCTATTTACACCCATTGTTATGATCCTACTGGAACCAAACTCTTCGCGGCCGGGGGACCACTTTCCCTTGTCTACTACGGTAACTATGCCGCCCTCTGGGAATAACACGGAACCATTGAATTCCTGAAATTGCTAATCCTGCCGCCTCGGTAACAGAATTTTCATCCTACCAACGTGCACTATGAACTGGGAACAAATGCGTCTTGACTGAAGCCCATCGCACAGAGAAATGCGTCCCTGTTAGACAGAGTGTGAATTTACAATTTACACTAAAATCCGGTGGCAGCTTACCATTGCTGTTCAAATTATCTTAATGACCAGTTCCTCCGTAGATGAATTATTGGCAGGAATGGTTGAAACCTCAAGAAATAAGGTTTTAATTATTACACACACCTTAGTCTTATGGGGATTTTTTTCTGAGTACTACATATAGCAGATGAAAGGAACTTGGGTGAAGCTCAGACTCGAAGAAGTGACAACTGTTGAATAAATTTTTGCAGAATTTCTAGACTGCAAACAGCCTATTTCCATATTTTCAGTCTTCTTGATATCTTTTCACGTTGCTATTAACCACGGGTGGCCCTGACATGAGATTAGAAGTTGACTGAAAGATAAACTTACCTGTATATCCGATCTGAAACCAAGAAAGCTTCGGACACTGTTCGCATTTTTCGAGAATTTCCGAATGTTCCCGGCCAGTCAGGAACCCTTCGTAAGACCCCCTGTGAATTTATTGTCAATCTCCAAAGGTTAATAAATTCTGAGCAAAGAAATTATCCTAGCAGCTTAGGAAAAATACTGTTATCCTAGTAAATACAGTCTAAATTGTACGATGCTTGCTAGTTAGACTCCTTTCTGGCTCGCATAAGGATAAATTATTGAAATCAATGGCAAATGGAAAACGCCGGTGAATCGAATCATTGATGGGAAATTTCTTTCATTTTGACAAGTTTGTAAAACTGATGTTTGATGAAATGGCAAGCACGCCAACGATAATACCAATGTCCTAGGAAAAAAACTCTTTGAAGGAGTTATGTCTTTAGAAGGAGTTATGTCTTTAGTTATGTCACGACTGGGCTCCCAATACTGCTTGTCACGCAATCTTCCCTATCTTTGGAGGAGTGCGTAACGGGCCATAATGTCACGATGGGATAAGTCAATTTATTTCCCGATGGGTAGTACCTTAATATTAAAGGGAAATAATAGTTTGCTTAAATAGTGAAATGTCATTAAGTTAACCATGGTTAATGGTCAAATAGGGGAAGATTGGTACAGATCAAAGAAAAAAGATTTGAAAATTTGAATTGGAAAAATTAAGGCGAAATTCATCGTCTTCCATCAAAGCTTCTTTAAATCATCTCTGCTAACATCAACATGTCGGCTGGGAAACGAAATAAATATTACAAATCATCAATTAGATAGGTTATTGAAAAGAAATAAATTACAGTAATATTTTTACTTTGGGAAAATATTTAGTTGTTACCGTTTGAAACAAACGGGAAGTAACCTGAATTGTGAGTTCACGGGAAGAGAGGATATGATTTCCTAATATAGATGAATATCATTAATAGACTGTCAAACAGTCATTATATCTGTTGAGAGGAATTGCTTACGAGAGAACGGTGGTTTCACAGCCTCTTGAGGGCGTCGATGTCTTTTACTGCACCAATACTAGCAGTCATAAAAGCCTCTTCAGTCCCGGAAGCCTCTCTATCATGATGAGCTGTGATTGGTCCATTCGAATTTTTGCGTATGTCATGATCAGGGCCCCTGGTCATGAGTTTTTTGACTGACAGGTAGTCATAAAATGACGTCATCACATCACGTGTCAGTTATACTTACTACACTTTATTATTTTTATTTATTTCGTTTATTTTTATTTTTTTTTTTTGCATATTCTTTATCCTAACAGGACAGTAGAAGCGTGCTGTAATTAATAGACTGATTAGATACCGGTGTATATAATACAAGTTGATAACTTCTTATGTGCATGACTGTTGTATATAAATAAAAATTACATCAGAAATATTGAATTCTTAAGTATACATGTGCGGTTCATAGTGAAGACCCTCGAACCATGTAACACGTAACAATTATTCTTTGAAATCGAGGTAAATATTCTGCCGCCATTCACCGAGATTGAAAAGAGTAATTGCTTTGGTATGTACTCACGAAGTGATCTCAACAATAAACGAAAAGGAAACGATTAAAAGTCGATATAATTGACCTCTCAATTCATGCGTGAAAAACGTGCAAGCGGCACGAAGCATGCGTGAAACTATTTACAGAATCTCGACCTTCGATAAAAACCTCACAATTTAGCAACTTGTGCACCGTGCAAATCAGCAATCTTAATCGAAAGTCTGCTTGCAAAACAGTTTCACTGTTAAATCAAAGTTTTCATTTTCATTTGAAATGAAAATTGAAAAAGCATTTGGCGAAGGAGCAACCTGAAATTATACTGTGTGCGCAGGAATTTGGTGAAAATTGAATGTTTTTCAGGGGCGTTGCTAGGATTTTCAAAGGGGTTGGGGGGGGGGGTTCACACTGTGTCAAAGTGAGGGTACTCACCAGATTGTCGTGCCGTTTTTGCCAACTGTTGTGGGTAGTTTGCTTAAAGAAAGGCTTACGAAAGGGGGGTCACGGGCACCCAGGACCCCCTTGGTACGCCCCTGTTTTCTAGTTTGCACAAAGACATTCTCCTGAATACTTGTGGAGGTGCTTCGTTGAATAGCACCTTATGATATCCCCTGCCGATGAACCCTGCTATATTCATTTCTGCCAATGCCGGGTGAAGAGCGAGTTTGCTAGGTTGATGAAATCTGTGATTGCCAAGGACATGTCCTGAAACTGCTCGAAAGTCGAACGTCGATAAGTCTTTACTGTCTTTTGAAAACTTTCAAGTCAAATCTCATAACCTTCCTTGTATTTTCTGGTACAGCATCGTCTTGTATTCTCAGGATTTCCGACTCAGAAACACTGACAAAACGCGAGTTTACGCCTGCCATTTTGTTTTTGTTTGGATCACGTATTATTCACTCAGTAGGGAGTGAATAATAACCTCGATCATTGGATAATCCAATTCAAGAGTTTTCATTGGCCTAGCCATCATGGTATATGAGTTGTTATACCATGCGTTACAAATATGTTAAGCGCACACGTATTTTTATGGGGCGATTTAATTTCTACATTAATTTTCTGTATTTTGAGAGCGTTTTCAAAAAACAATTATTGGCTATTCATCTCGTATCCAACGCGCGCTCGTGGAATAATTGTTCATTGGCCAGATAGCGAGCCAATCAGATTGCTTGACAAACCAAGATCACTGAGTGTGTATATGCTAATATGTATATGCAAATTGGCGCGAGAACAAATAAATCGACGAAGCACTGATCGCCCAATTTTCTCGCGACCAGACTTTGCTCGTTCCCACGGTACTCTGCTGATCGCAGACTTTCACCGAGCTGATACGATCACCAACTACAAATAATTAAGTTGAAATTTCAATTAACTTTCAGATCTTGTTATTCACAAGAGTGATCAACTCGAGGCTTCCATTTGCAGCCATCCCCTACGTACCCAAGTTTGATTTCCACTCCCATTTCCTTGTATCTACAAGTATATCTTTTTCTGCGTCACTCACACGATCAGATTCCCGAAAAGGCCTCGTCGTCAGCTCAGTAAGGCTGCCTGCGAACGTCTTCACCGAGCTGTGTTTCTATTAACTGCAGTGTCTCATTTTCCAAGTTGTCGCAATTCACCTCGGCTAAATCTGCGTTCTCCGTGTTCGACTACATCTCCAGCTTCTTTTGGTCCAAATATATTCCTTTCAAGCTTCTCGGCTTGTCCAGTAGTTTTCCTCGACAACAACTGAATGAAAGCTACGCGGAAATATCCTAGTCTAACAGCGTAAATCAGTGGATTAAACAACGAGTTCAGTACGGGCAATAAAGAAAGAAGATTAAAGATGATATGTTTTACATTAATAGGGATGCTGTCTTCCAAAACCGATATAATAATGACAGCACTGATAATCACCGAGAAACAGCACAGGAAAATTGTGAGCAGTACAATAATTGTGCAGCAAAAAGCTTTCTTATTCTTGAGTAATTTCTCCTTCACTTCTACAGAAACTTGTTTAGCAATAATTTGTTTTTCGTTGCGGCGGACCTCCCTGTATACAGAAACGTTAAAATAAAAGACTAACGCAAGAAAGATAAACTGCATAAAAAGAACTGCAACTTTTGCCACATATTGTATGTTCGCTGGCCAGAAGTCTTCCATCGGAGGGATGATCGCGACAGCCCACGCCAGAGCAGAGGATACGATGATACGAACTTCAGTAACAAGGTTTTCGTATGCGAAAGGGTGTTTTATAGCGAGATAACGCTCCGCACTCAATACAACGAAATGATTAAGCGACGCTATGATACACTTTGTGTTAACAGCCACGGTTATCTTGTGTATCCCGCTGCACATGCCAGTCTCACCTTTGAGCATAAAGCTATGGCGAACGATTTGCAAAGGTTGAACAACAAGTCCAACAATGAGGTCAGTTGTAGCTAAACAGGCGAGTGATACGTTAGATTTGGTGCGAAGTTGACGTTTGGTTTTCACTGCCACCATCACCAAGATGTTCAGCAAAATGACGAAAGGACAGCTTACAGCGTTGACGGCGATTCTGAAGATGAATACAGCGCGAAGCTCGGAAGAAAGCGTCTTAGGAAACGGAATACCGAAATATGAGACCGGACCACAACTGGCTGATGTGATGTTGATTGTGGCGTAAATCATGCTTTCTGGATCAACGCAACTGTGGTTTTTTTCCTCTCGCTTGCTCCGCGAACAAGAAGCCTTTCGTGTGGACAAATTGACAGCTTATCTGCTCGTGTTTCAATTAAATACAATTTATGATTATCACGTATGTATGTATTATTTTATCGACATCCATCAATTTAACAAAGAATATTCCGCGGTAAACG